>NW_012133840.1:39921-251142 GCF_000403515.1 Pseudozyma hubeiensis SY62
ATGATGTGCCGAGAGCGTGACTGGAGGGAATAATAGGTAGAGTCGAGTTGGAAGGACGTGCGGAGGCTAAAGTAGATCGAAGCTTGCACCCGCGTCACTTGGCCTGTGCCCCGATGGAATTGATTTTTGAGAAAGGAAGGGTGATTTCGCAACGTGGCCGGAGTGCAGATGTGCGGCGCAAGAGAGTTGGCTTCTAGAGAGTTTAAAAAAGCTTTATATTTCTTTTTCTTTTTCTTTTTCGGCAGGAACCCGTTCAGAAAGCGGACGCGGCACAGCACAGCGAGAGAGTGCGTGTCTTTGTGTGGGGGCTCACCGAGACAGAGCAGAAGTGGCAAGTGTAACTACTTACATTCGAGATTGTGGCGAGGACCCTTTCTTTGCATTGCGATCCTCATCATCCTACTCGACACGGAGTGAGCTGTCCGCCATCAGCAAACCTTGAGGATGGTCACCGACGTAGGCACGCGCGCACTCGCATCTGCGCCAGCCCTTCTCGACGGGTCCGAGCGTCCAGCATATTCACGAATGACTTTGTCTCGCGCACAGCTGGCTGAGCGCATCGCACAAGGAGAGACGCTGGTGTTGCATCGACGAAAGATCTACAAGCTGGACCGATGGCTTGCAAGACATCCTGGTGGCGAGCTCGCCATTCTACACTTTGTCGGCCGCGATGCAACCGATGAGATCGAAGCATATCATTCGGACGACACCATCTCACGCCTCATGTCCAGATTCGTCATCGCCCATCTGGATGAGGCAGATTGGCACAACTACCGACCACTGGTGCCACCGGTACAGCTGGGCTATCGCAAGGGCAAGCTCGACCATCCTCATGCTCAAGTTGGCATGTGGCGCCACCGCAACACGCCATCAACGTCCGTCTCGAACTCCAGTCGAGCAAGCCAAGAGCCATATGCTTCTTCGGATAGCTCCGACGAAGCCGTCGTTGAAAGCATCGTGTCCAATGACTCGAAGCGTGATGCTTCTCGTCATGCAAATATTTCAGCAGCGTCAAGACCATCTTCGACCAAGACCTTGGCATCTTCGACCCTCTTCGTGGAACGACCCGAATCCTTCCCTCTGCCAGTCGACCTATTGGAACCACCGCCTGATCCCGACTCGGTCGATCCCATCCGAGAGCACAAGATCTCACAAGCCTACCAACGCTTGCATCAGCAGGTCAAAGACTCTGGCCTCTACGACCTGCATCCCATCGGATATGCACGCGAAATGGCGCGATACGTGCTGCTCGCCTCTGTCGCCTATGCATTCTGGTCGCGCGGTCGATCGCAGTTGCAATCAGAGCGTTCGGCGGCTGACCCGATATCGAGCTGGAATGCGTCCACCACCTCATTTCTGCTCTCGAGCCTCTTCCTTGGGCTGTTCTGGCACCAGCTCACGTTTTCAGCGCATGATTCGGGACACAGCGGCATCACGCATTCTTGGCAATGGGACCGCATCATCGGTACCACGATCGCCGACTTCATCGGAGGTCTGAGTATCGGCTGGTGGTGCGACAACCACGATGTGCATCATCTGGTCACCAACCATCCAGAACACGATCCCGACATTCAGCACATGCCCTTCTTCGCCATCTCGCCTCAATTTGTCTTGGCTGGCCAGACTACCATCGTCAACAGCAACCAAAGCATTCAAGCATCTTCATCCTCCTCCAGTCCATCCAAGCCTTTGGGGCTGTGGTCCTCCTACTACCGTCGTGTGCTCGAGTTCGACGCGCCGAGCCGCTTTCTGCTCAAGCATCAGCACAAGCTCTACTACATTGTCATGGCATTCGGACGCTTCAACCTCTACGCGAACTCATACGGCTTCCTCGCTACAAAGGCACGTCGTGACCGCTGGTGGGCGCTCGAGCTGGTTGGGTTGCTCACCTTCTGGACCTGGTACGGCTACGGTCTGCTCGGCTCTCTTCCCTCGTGGCCCGTCCGCATCGCCTACCTTCTCATTTCGCACATTGTCACATCACCGTTGCACGTTCAGATCGTGCTCTCCCACTTTGCACAGTCTTGCGATGATCTCGGCCTGAGCGAGAGCTTCGCATCGCGCCAGATCCGCACCACCATGGACGTCGATTGCCCACCCTGGCTCGACTTCATCCACGGCGGACTGCACATGCAGGTCTCCCACCACCTGTTCCCACGCATCCCACGCCACAATCTGCGCGAGGTGCGCGACCGCTTCGTCGTTCCCTTTGCCAAACAGCACGGGCTGGATTATCACGAGTACAGCTTCACGAGCGGCAACGGTCGCGTATTAGCCACACTCAAAAAGGTCGCCGACCAGGTTCACATTCTGGCAAAGGTGGCTGAAGCTCAAGCAAAGGGCGAGATCCAGCATTGACCATCAATTTCAGCATAGTCCATCCACTTCTACGCACAGCAGAGTCAGCATTGTGCCGCTTCGAAGCTATTGTGAGAGATTACGCATGTGCTGAGTGAGAGCGTTCCTGTGACTAGTCAATCAGACACACGGAGTGAGAGCGAAGCTTCTAGCAACGACAAGCTTCGGCCTGGACCCTTGTTTTCCGTGCCAGAAAATCCGCCGGTAAAGTCGCCGTTTGCATTCGTCCTCTTCTCCACTTACGAACACCATCTCTCACTCATCGACCTCCCAGCCTCTGTTCCTTCGTCAGCACCATGGCCAACACAAACGATACGACCGACACGAAGAGTCAGACAGCACAGTCTGCGACGCCCCTCGGACTCCCTGCGCCCTCTGATGTGCCCGCCTCGTCCGAGCCAAACAACGTCATCAAGCTCGACCACCTGGGACCCATGATCGTCAACTCGGACGGCACCATTTCGAGAATAGCGAACTGGCAGAATATGAGCGAGATTGAGAAGGCAAGATCGCTCAGACTGCTGGCGAAGCGCAACAATGCTAGGATGGAGAGCTTGAGAGCGAGTCAGGCGCCTTGATCGGGATTCAAGCTCGCGTTACGATCATTGTCGGTTTCCTTTCAGTTGCTCAGACTATGAATGCACTGCACAGTCAAGCTCTGCACGAACATCGATGACGTTTCGGACGAAAATCATTCACAAGCAAGCGCATTGCGATCAAGAAGACCCTCTCGCCTCTTCCTCGCCATCCTTCTGCGCAACAATGATAAACATCCGCACCAATCCGCCTTCCTCGCTCCAACCCTGGACGACACTGCTGAACGCTCCGAGACCTTTACGCATCGGCCACCCGCCACCTCTCCATGCTGCTCCCTCCGTTGCGAACGACCGCAAGAAGCGAGCAAAGCCAGGGAAAACAGATGTGCTAATGTCACGCATTCGAATGTTCTTGTCATCGAAGCCACCTTCTTTGCGGAGGATGTCAAAGTAGCGATCGACGGGCCAAAGGTTAGCCGGCTTGGTCGAAGCCAAAGTGCACGTAAAACTGTGCTTGAGTCGTTGCATCAGCGAAGGTGCCTCCTTGGGGTACGGTGGGCCACCGAGCTCCAAGTTCATCGACGACGTGGTAGAAGGCGCAGGATATGCGGACAGCAAGTCGACAAATGCGAGCCGACCTCCCGCGTTCAACCTCTTGGTCGCCAACCGGATATACTCTGCTCGATCGCTGAAATGGAACGCGCAGTCGAGCGCGAGGATCACATCGTACTTTTCGCCGTCTCCTTTCCCGCTTCGCAGCCACTCGAGGACATCCTCTCCCCAAACTTTGACCTGCGTGTCCTCAACGTTCTTGTTGTCGCCGGATTGCAAACGCCACTGGAGTCGCTGAGCGGCAAATGCAGCTTCCTGCGGCAAGCTCGTCACCGCGTGCAACACTTTTGGCTTGTACTCTTCCAGCAGGAACAGCGTCGATTGACCAGCTCCGCAACCGACGTCCAGCACTTTCATCCCAGGCCTGACCCGCGCTGCAGTGTACAGCTCCTGAGCGAGCGTCTGACATGCTAGCGGAAAGTCGAGCTGCGAGCGGGCAAGTTGCGGAGTCCAGAAACCCATGTTCATCCAGGCGGTAGTTGGAGGTTGCGTGTTGAGGGCAAGGCACGATAGGCTTTCGTACGCTTCCTTCTCGTTCGAACGGAGCAGCAGGAAGAGGCCGCCGAGGAGGAGTGTAGCCCAGAGCGTCGATGTAGAGTCAACCGACAGTCCGAAAAATCGGGTAGAGATCAAAGCACCTAGCTTTTGGATACGCTGCGCTATGTGATCAGCGAAGCCGCCTGCCCTCGGCTGTCTCGATGTCACGCCCGCATCAGCAGCAGCATATCGATCAAAAGCAACTTTGCCGCGGACAATGGTTGCATCCACCTTTGCGTTCCTCAGCATCGCCGGGCTAACCTTGTCTTCGTCCAGAATGTTTCGATCCAGCAAAGTGAAGTCCGCCCTCTTGCCAACCTCTATGCTCCCGGCGACGTCCTCTTCGAATTGTGCAAATGCAGCGTTCTGTGTGAACCCTCTGAGCGCTTCCCGTCGTGTGAGCTTTTCGTGGGGAAACCAGCCATCCGAGCCGTGCGGAGAATCGCCGTGGGGGTCGAGACGCGTGATAGCGGAGTAGATTCCGTGTAGCGGATCAGGCAGCTCGACGGGAAAGTCGGAGCCGAGTGGAAGACTCGCATTAGCAGCCAGGAGCGACTTCCAGGCGTAAGCGCCGTTCGATGCGCGCGCCGCGCCAATACGAGACTCGACGTAGCCCATGTCAGAGGTACAGTGGGTCGGCTGCATCGAAGCGATGATTCCGAGCGACGCGAAACGATCGATGTCGGATGGCTTCATCAGCTGAGCATGTTCGACTCTGGGTCTGAGCGATTGTCGATCGACGCCAGGATGCGAGCCGAGATACTGTTCGTATGCATCGAGCGTGAGCGTGTTGGCTCGATCGCCGATGGCGTGCGTACAGACCTGCCAGCCTCTCTCCATCCAGTAATCGACCAACGAGGGTAGCTCCTGCTCTGGTATGAGCAAAAGACCTCGCTCTCCAGGCTTGTCCGCGTAGTCTTCCCACATTGCAGATCCCCACGAGCCAAGCGCACCGTCGTTGAACAGCTTGACCGCACGCAACGTGAACATGCCCTGTCTGCCTTCAGTGGTATTTGCGAGTCCGCTCGCTGGCTCGACTTGCTCGATCCGATGCGCACATCGCCTCTCATCAGGAGGACAAGCGAGCATCGAATATATGCGGAAGCGTAGCTGGCCCTCTGCGTCCATCCTCTTGTAGAAGGCAGCGGCTTTGAGATCAGTCGCTGCGTCGCCAACGGCAGTGATGCCGACGCGGAGAAGACCTTCTGTGGCCGCATCGAGGAAGATCTTGCGTTTTTCGTCGGGCCATTCTGGGATCACCTGATAGGCAAAATTCATGGCGTTGTCGATGAGCACGCCCGTGGGTTTGTCGTCAGGCCCACGGATGACGAGCCCCCCTTGCACTTTGTGATCATCTTTCGGCGATGTCGGAAATCCTTTGGCACCGCTCACGACCTTGTCGAGACCCTTCCCACTGAGCCACAACGCATGCACGTCGATACGGCGGAGGACGATAGGGAAACGCTGCAGTAGCGTTGAGCGGTCAAGATCGGCGGCGGTCGGAAATTCGGAGGGTGTCCATTTGGTTTGGTCCCATCCTATCCCCTCGATCCAGGGTACCGACGGTTCGTTCGCAGCAGCCTTGGCCTCGTTCGCGAGAGCGAATGCCATGAGATCAGGCCTAGACCGAACGTAGGCTTCCAACCTATCGATGACGTCGCGAACACTGGTAGATCCAACGAGATTGGCGACGGTGCGAGACCAGCCATAGTCGAGAATGTGGCCGTGCGCATCGTGAAAGCCAGGAAAGAGTGCCTGACCATTTCTGAGTCTTCGTACGACACATTTGTCCTTCCTTCGCAGTACGCCTCCTTTCCTGCCCTTGGCATGGCGATTGAGTCGTGCTGCTTTGTTGCTGCGCGGGCCACGCCATTGATGTTTGCTGGCAGAGCCGGAACTAGTGTGTGGCTCATGAAGGCCGCAGAATTTTGACAGCACATCTTGCTCGCTTCCGACGTCGATGATCACACCGTCTTCCACTGCGACGCACTGCGTGAAGCCTTGTTGGTCAGCGAAACGCTGCTCGTCTCCCGTGTAGATCGAAGTTGCCGTATGGGTTGTGGGGGAGAGATCGAGTTCACCGCGGTGTTCGGCTGAGCAAATAGCATAGCGCGAAGGCAGCGATGTGAGTTGAGATGACAGGATGTGCAGGTGGCTCTTTGATGTCGCTAGCGAATATACGCTCAACATGAGTGAGGCGACCGCTACTACAACGAAGAACTGTCGACCCGCACGACCTCTGCGGCGGCTCGATGCATTGGATGGCTGTAGCACCACGTGCCCAGAGCCTTTGTCGCCAGCATTCGAAGCATCAGCTCGCTCCTTCGGTGACGGCATCGTGTACGACGTGTTGCTGGGCCGACACAGGTGATCAAGCAGAAGGCAAGCTGATGGTGGTGTCTCGAGTGGCAACGAGGACCCTGAAGTCGGCGAAAAGGCCGGCAATGCAATGAATCTAGTCGAATTGTTAGACCATAGCTAACTAGCAGTCCAAAGTGGAGGTGATCGAAATATACGCGTATTGAAGGCGCAAAGGACGTTTAGACCAACACCTTCCCGTTCCAGCATCACCGTCGTCCGTCATCACCACCGCTTCCTCTTCTCGCTCTGCACCAGCTTGGCCACATCTCGAGCACAACAACAAAGCGTGAATCACCATCTTCAATCTGCGCTCAAGACCTAATTACTCTGCAGACGCTGCATAGATATCACCGCAAATATGGCTTCTTCAGCAGGGATGGATGTGGACAATGTCGACGAGCGCTATCTCGAGCATGCTGCGGCGTCCTCATCAACGCCCGCATCTCTCAAGCCATACTACCCCAAGCTGCAACAGCTTCACGATCGAAAGTTGTGGTACCAGCTCACATTGACCATCGAAGAGTTCCTCAACCACCCCGACTCGCAGACGCCACCAATCCAGATCGAGCTGTACGACAAGTTTGTTAGCCGCTTCTCCTCCAAGATCAACCAGCTGCAGCTCGCTGCCATCGGTGTCAAGGTAGCACGGCAATATCCAGATCCAGCCGAGGCGCTCAAATTCCTCGAACAGCTCGCCACAAAAGTAGACTCGCCCGATTCGCAAGATGCGTACGTCTACGCTCTCATGGAGGCCGCCCACTTTAAGCTGTTGCTCGGAGACGCCGACGGCACAAAGGTGGCCATGGACAAATGTGGGAAGATCTTGGATGGATTCGATGCGGTCGAGACGGCCGTGCACGCAAGCTTCTACCGCGTCTGCGGTGATTTCTACAAGGCGAAAGCCGAGTACGCCAACTACTACAAGAACTCGTTGCTCTACCTCGCCTGCGTCAACGTCGACGTCGATCTCACCGACGAAGCTCGCGTGCAGCGTGCGCATGATCTGAGCATCTCGGCGCTGCTCGGAGATACCATCTACAACTTTGGCGAGCTGCTCCTCCACCCGATCCTCGCATCGCTCGGCATGAGCCAGCAGCACGCCTGGCTCTCTGAGCTCCTCTTCGCTTTCAACGCCGGTGACATCGGTCGCTTCGAGGCACTGACCCCGCACCTGGGTAAAGAACCCATCTTGGCCGAGAACCTGCCCTTCCTGCGACAAAAGATCTGCCTCATGTCGCTCATCGAAAGCGTCTTCAGGCGTTCCGCTGACGACCGCACCATTGGCTTTGCCACCATCGCCGCCGAGACCAAGTTGCCCGTCGACGAGGTCGAGCATTTGGTGATGAAGGCGCTCAGCCTCAAACTCATCCGCGGAACCTTGGATCAGGTCGAGCAGCTGGCGAGGATCACCTGGGTGCAACCAAGAGTCTTGGACCACCGACAGATCCAGGCGCTGCAGACGCGACTCAACAACTGGTGCACAAAGGTGCAGGAGGTCAGCGAATACGTCAAGAACCAAACCCCTGAGCTCTTCATCTCGGCCTAGGCGGCTTCTCCGTGTCACCCATGCTCACCTGCAATACGAAAAATATCAAACCATAAGTACGATATCCCCTTACAGAACCCTTCTTGTTGTTGTTGTTGTGTGCTAAGGATGTTCATGTCGCGGTCAAGGGTTCGTCTTCTCCCCTACTGTTCCGCGCCACAAGGAGGGGCACTATTTCCAATCCGATGGACAAGCAGAATGCAGTTACAAAAAGTTTATTGAAACGTGAGAGAAATGAGAACGACGTGCGGATGCGCCGCTACAATAGTACACAGGGGATTGAAGAACGACATGCATGGAAGGACGACAGTACGATGAACAACAAGAAAAACAACAAAGCACTGGGATCGACGACAAGACGGGAAGTAGAGGAGCGGCTTGATGCAGCCGTGGTTTTCTTTCCTTTCTAGAGGATGACACACTTGCACGAACCAGCGTCGTTGTGTAATGCCTCTTTGGTCTTGCTCTGCGAGATGGCGCCTCCTGACGAAGCGCCTGTATTGCGCACCAGCATCGCAGCGCGCGTAGCCGCTTCAAAGACGGCGTCGACACCCTGGTTGTTGAGCGACGAGCATTCGTGGTACGACCGCGCACCGATCTGTGCTGCTACCTGCTTGGCCTGCTGCCTCTCGACAAAGTGTCCCTGCACCGGCTTCCCTTTTGCGATGGCATCCTCGCGCAGATCCTTCTTGCATCCTACCAACAGCACCGGTACCGAGGGTCCGCATATTTGACGCACCTCCTCCATCCACTTGACCTGCACGTTTTCCAGTGAGTCGGGTGTGTCGATGGCAAATGCAATCAAGATGACATGCGCTTGCGAATACGAGAGCGGTCGCAGTCGCTCGTACTCCTCTTGACCTGCCGTGTCCCACAACGCCAGCTGAACGGGTTTGCCATCGAGTCGGATTTCGGCGACGTAGTTTTCAAAGATGGTTGGTTCGTATTCTTGAGGGAATTCGCCAATCGCAAACACGCAAAGCAGACTCGTCTTTCCGCAGGCACCGTCGCCTACGATGACGAGTTTTCTGCGGATCGCTGCCGGCGGCATGTCGGCGGGGTGTCTGTGTCGATGGCGTTGATCGAGGTTGACGCGATCTACAAGGATCGGTGAGTAGCAATGCCAGCCCGCTTCCGACTACTAAATTGGTCGTCGAGGCCTGCAGTTGATACGGATCGGAATGCAAGGAGTTCTTGCTGAGCCGGTGTTTGTCCTCTATGCCGGATTCAAGGACGATCGTGCAGGGCGATTGTTCGCCGTCGTCAGAGCGGGGCG
The DNA here is from genome assembly GCF_000403515.1 of Pseudozyma hubeiensis SY62. Classification (NCBI taxonomy): domain Eukaryota; kingdom Fungi; phylum Basidiomycota; class Ustilaginomycetes; order Ustilaginales; family Ustilaginaceae; genus Pseudozyma; species Pseudozyma hubeiensis. The sequence goes on from NW_012133840.1 coordinate 49,148, forward strand.
TGCGGAGTGTTGATTGGCTTCGAGTCTAGTTGGCGGGTTGTCTCACGTCGCTGTAGTGAACTCTGACCTTTGCTCGATATAGAAGCGATGACGTGTCGTAGTCGGCCGAAGCGATGGATTGTAGGTGGTCGGCGTGGTGGGTAGAGGTCAAGGCCCAGATGGAAGAAGAAAAGAGAGATGAAGCAGAGGTCTTTCAGGAAGATGCGGGTCGAAATCGTCCAACGGGATTCAGCTGCTCACCGCTTTCAGCCTCGACCGCACGCGCCTTCCTTGGGCTCCACTTCTTTTTCCATGCAGTAAGTAGCCGCCCCAAATGGCCTGTTTCCTGAAATTTCAACCCTCGAGGCACAAGCCAACGAGCCACAGCGAATAAATCATTATTCTATAACATCAAGAGCCAAGCTCGAACGCCCACAGACAAGAATTCTCGGCAACAAAAGGCTCCGATTGACATGCTTTGATCGGAAGTGCCGGCCACGAGCACACCTACAGCGTGTCGTACGCGCTTTCGAGGCTTGAGCGGCGAGGACTTTTGACCTCAAATTTGGTCCTCGGCGGTGGATCCGCGCAACTCGGCGATCTGGCACACACTCGTTGCTGTGCCGAAACATCGTGAAGGGCTGTGCTGCATGCGCACATGGCATCGTTGTTTCCTTTGGTCAAGGGTCTCCCACTGCTCGTCATTTTAGAGCTCATCTCGAGACACTTCCTCGCGCCCGGCAAGCAATGTCGATCTGGCGCATGAGATCTCCAGAAGCGGACAAAGGCTGCCGAGACGATGCGTAGTTGTGGCTGATCCGGTCCTGAACCCGAGAAGCTTGCCTCGCTGTTCTTCTGTTGCCTCGACCCGCGACCCATTCCATGTATAGTGAGCCAGAAAGCATCGACTGCCAGCATGGTAGTGCCAGCAGGACGCATCAGGATGGAGAGAGAGAGAGAAGTCGGCCTTCCGAGTTGGCCTCTCGACGCCGATGCTGCACAGCCCACCAGCGTCATCTGCAGCACTCACTACCCAGCATCACGATGAAGCGGGAGGGGGCACAAGCCGACGCCGTGGCAGGCTGCAGCGCCGTGTGGAGGCATCCCGATGCGACCATCTCATCGTCTTCTGAAGAATCCAAGCTATCGGCCCGATCCAACGCCTCCCTTGAAGGACGACGGAAAAAGAAAAAGATTTCGGATTCCAACCTGGTTGCAGCCCGGAACAAAGTTTCCAAACTTTTTTGCCTACAAAGTTGAGAAAAGAAAAACTGAGCTGTGGAGGCGTTGTTCTTGTCCGAAAAATTTGCAGTTGCAGACAGCGTAAAGCCTCGCGAGAAGGGTTCGTTCGGGTCGTGTGGCATCGAGATTTTAGTTAGCAAAGCCTGGTTGCCGAGCAATGGATGGGAATTTGGAAGTTCCTGCTCCTCACCTTGACCTCAGCTCCTCTCCTCGCTCGTCCATCCAACCACTCCCGGATCACCCGCTCATTCCCACGAAAGCGAACCCTCCAAGCCACGCAGACGGTAACAGAGAAGGCATTCGCCAGCGGCTCACCCATCCACGGAAGCCCCCGTCGTCTCGCATCACGATCCGAGCACATCTTCTCAGCGGCTGCTCCGAACGGTAAACCTAGCTTCGCACCGCCGGCTTTCTCGTTGTGGCTCGCAGTCTTTCGCCTTCTTGAACCACATCAAGATGCTCGCAAAGCAGGCTGCGCTCGTTCGCAGATCATCGGTGGCCACCGTTGCGTCGTCTTCCTCCTCATCATTACTATCACGGTCGATCCCAAGACGGACGCATCCCGCCGCGACAATATCGCCACGGGCACCTTCCTCGTCTTCCTATCGCTTCGGGGCCATCTCGGCATTATCCTTCAGCACAAAAGGTCCTCGAAGCCAGGCGAGTCCGGCTGCTGAGCCACATCGCGATCAACACGACCAGCATGCATCCGTTCCGTCATCTTCAATATCATCCCAGCATCAGCAACACGACGCCGACGCTTCATCCCCAGGCGCATCATCCTCCGCATCATCATCAGCAACAGCAGCATCTTCGCCCTCCTCAGCATCTTCGCAGCGCAATGATCGACGCTCACGGTTCATGCCCTACGCCTTTGCGACTGGCTCGCCTCTCACACGCTTACCGACCCCATTGCCACCTGACGTGACAGAACGCTCTCATCTTTTGCGCAAGGGATACTCACCGAAGCGAAATAGCGAGACTCCTGTCGCCAGCACAACTGCCTTCTTGGACGGCCGCATGACGGGTCTCTCCTTTGGCGACCTGTCTGGCCTCACCATGAGCAGCACCGACGAAAACTTCTACCCAGCATCAAGGGCCGTCGAGTTCGTCAGCATCCTCAAGGCGTGTCTTGGCACCGGCCTCATCAGCCGTGCACACAAGGTGTTCTCCGATCTTCGAAGTCAGGCCACCACCCGCTCGCGTGAGTTGTGGGAGCTTCGCAAGCGTCTTGTACAGGGCATCATCGATCAGAACGATCGGCACCAGGATCTCGGTGAGCTTGGCCAGTACCAGTCTCCCATCGAGATCTGGACTTACAATTCCATGCTGCAGGCCTACTTCCGCAAAGCCTACCAAGCCGAGTCTTTGGACGGTACAGCAGAATGGCTCACCCGTGCCTGGCAGCTGTGGCGCGATATGGAAGCCTCGGCGGCTCCGGCACAGAACGACCAACCACCTTCGCCCGATCCCAAACCCAACGCGGCCACCTTTGCCACCATGGCGCGAGGCATTGTAGCTCTGCAGCGCTCAGGACGATATCCATCCTCGGCACCAGCCCTCGACGACCTCGTTCTCTCCATCAAGCGCGCAGAGTACGGACTCGATAGCATCCTGACTTCGTCCGTCTTCAACCCCGAAAAGGCCGAGGACCTCGACGTCCACGGACCGTTGGGCTCCAACAGCGTCGACCAATCGCGTGAGGGCGAAGCAGATGCCGATCTCGTGCTGCGCAGCTTGACCAACGTCGCCAACCAGATGGGTGAGAGCGATATTCTCAAGGAGCTCGAGACCGCGCAAAGCATCCTCGAAGGTCGCAGAGTTCTGTCCGAGGCGCAGAGCACCGACACTGCTGCGCACGAGGATTTGTTCGCCGACGTTCCCGAGCTGCTGCCTGTCAAGACCACCTCCAAGGCCAGCCGTCTGGGTAAGGATCCCGAGAATAAAGCCGGTGAAATGCCATTCAACCTCGCCTCGCTGAAAGAGAACCTCTCCATCGTGCAGGAGGCGCGGCGCAACATCACCGACCCCTACGAGCGTCAAAAGTGGCTCGAACACAGCGCTCTCGAGGCTGCCCGGAAGCGTCTCGAGCATTCCGCCGAGAAGCTCGAGGAGCTCGGACTGCAGACCACCGGTGCTTTGCAATCCAAGCCGCTCCAGAGGTGGATGTGGGACTGGTACAACAAGCTTCAAGTGACGTTGAAGGAAGACCTAGAGCGCCTCGACCAAGATGTCAGCCACAGCAAGCACGACAAGAAGGCCATGCTGCCTATGGAACAGCAGATCCTCCCATTCCTCCGTCTCCTGCCCGCCTCGAAGCTTGCGCTCATCACCATCCTCGAACTCATGCGCATGAGTGGCAACGGCGGAGTGTCAGATGGCATGAAGACGACGCGTGCCCTGTTGCAGGTCGGCCGTGCCATCGAGATGGAGTATCACTCGGAGGTTGTCCGCAAGAACCCCAAGATCTTCCAGAACGCTCACACCGCGCAGACCACCCTCCGCAAGCGTGGCTTGATCGACTTGGCAGCTCGTCGCGAGATCAAAGCATGGCAGAAGCAGCAGGAGGACGAAGGCGTCCTCTCGTCCATCCCCAGATGGACCCAGACCATCCGAGCGCGCGTCGGCAGCTACCTGGTACAGCACCTTATGCACGTGGCTACTGTCAATCGCAAAGCCACCGACCGCGATGGCGTCCTGTGGGAAGAGGACCAGCCCGCCTTCTATTCGACCTATCAATACCTCGGCGGCAAGAAGCTCGGCGTCATCAAGCTTAACGAGGTCATCGCCAAGCGCCTCGACAAGGACTCGATCCAGGAGACGCTCCATCCGCGTCACCTTCCCATGCTCGTTCCGCCGAAGCCGTGGACCTCGCACGACTCGGGAGGATACTATTCGGTGCGTCAGAGCGCCATGCGGTTCAAGGACAGCGCCGAGCAGGGCTCCTACCTGCGGGCCGCCTCGGACAACGGCGATCTCGACACTGTCCTCGCAGCGCTGGACGTGCTCGGCAACACCTCGTGGAAGATCAACAAACCCATCTTCGACGTGATGACCGAGGTGTGGAACTCGGGCAAGGACATTGCCGACATGCCGCCCGTCCAGATGGAGGCGCAGGAACCGCAGAAGCCCGACAACTACGACCATGATATCAAGGCTCGTTCCGTGTACTTGCAACGACTTAAGCAGTGGAATCAGCAACGTGCCTCGAACCACTCGCAGCGCTGCGACGTCAACTACAAGCTCGAGATCGCTCGAGCTTATCTCGGAGAACGCTTCTACTTCCCTCACAACATGGACTTCCGTGGCCGCGCCTACCCGATGCCACCGCATCTCAATCACATCGGCAACGACCTTTGTCGTGGATTGTTGCTGTTCGCCGACAGCAAGCCTCTCGGTAAGGCGGGTCTGCGTTGGTTGAGGATCCACATTTCCAACGTGTTCGGTTACGACAAGGCCAGCTTTGCCGAGCGAGAGCAGTTTGCCATCGACCACGAGGCAGACATTCGGGACAGCGTCGAGCGACCGCTAGACGGCAATCGTTGGTGGCTCAAGGCCGACGACCCTTGGCAGTGTCTTTCTGCCTGCATGGAGCTCAAGGCAGCCCTGGAGCATCCAGAGGGACCCGAAGCGTATGGATCGTGCCTGCCGGTGCACCAGGATGGCACCTGTAACGGTCTGCAGCACTACGCCGCGCTCGGAGGTGATTTGGCCGGCGCCAAGCAGGTCAACCTCTCGCGGGGAGAGCGACCCGCCGATGTCTACTCGGGAGTCGCTGACCTGGTCATCAAGGCGCTCGACGAAGAGGCGGCCAAGGGCGAGCGCCTCGCTGGCATTCTCCAAGGCAAGGTGACGCGAAAGGTGGTCAAGCAGACCGTCATGACAACCGTGTACGGTGTCACCTTCATCGGTGCCAAGAACCAGGTCATGCGACAGCTCGCCGACCGAGGAGACGTTCCCGCAGAGGACCTCTTTGCTGCCGCCAGCTACCTCGCCAAGGTCATCATGTCGTGTATCGGCAACCTGTTCTCAGGTGCGCAAAAGATCCAGGACTGGTTGAGCTTCTCTGCCAAGGTGATCGCGAAGTCGATCCCAGCGCAGAGAGTCGAGGAAGCGACGCGACCCTACCAGCCCAGCGAGAGCAGCTTGAAGCGTGCCGACGTCCATGGGTTCGCGCGTGACCCGGCCAAGGCTGACCGTATTGTAAAGGAGCAAATGACGTCGGTCATCTGGACCACTGCACTCGGTTTGCCCGTGGTCCAGCCTTACCGCAAGAGCAAGAAGAAGCAAGTCTCGACCGCCATGCAGACCGTCTTCATCCACGATCCCCTGTCCAACTCGGAAGTTTCGCCTGCCAAACAGGCGTCTGCCTTCCCACCTAACTTCATCCACAGTCTCGATGCTACCCACATGATCCTCACCGCGCTCGAGTGTCACGCTGCCGGCCTCACGTTCGCTTCGGTACACGACTCGTACTGGACGCACGCTGCCGACATCGACACCATGTCTGACATGATCCGCGAGACGTTCGTGCGCCTCCATTCGCAGGACATCCTGCATCGGTTGCGCGAAGAGTTCCTCCAGCGCTATGCAGGATACAAGGTACCCGTGGTTTCGCTTCAGACGGCCACTCGTAGAAGAGGGCGCTCGGCGAAGGCCAACAAGGACGAGCCGCAGGACGTCGCCAGCAGCTCCGACTCGACCTCGCCGTCGGATGCACTTCTTGCCATGCCCGAGGAGCAGCTGGCTAAGCTGCAAGGCGAGATAGGCGATGTCACTCTCGGCAAGCCGAGCAAGAAGGATCTCGAGGCTGAGGCAGCCGAGGCTTTGGACGATGTCGCTGCCGATGCGAATGAAGCCGATTTGGCCGAGGAATCCGAAGCAGGCGAAGAGGGAGCGGACGCGGAAGCAGCACCGGCGAAAGCGACCAAGAAGAGGGGCGCACGTAAGTCTCAAAAGGATAAGGATCTCGAGTGGGAGACCAAGTTCAAGGCCAAGTTCGTCGACCTTGCGGACATCCTGCCCGCCATTCCGGCTAAAGGATCGTTCGACGTCAACGAGATCAAGGGCTCTCTGTACTTCTTCTCTTGATCCGCCCTCGTGGCATACGCACGCAAAGCATTGTATTCAAAAGGAAGTTTCGATAATCTTGTTATCACTCATGTCACATCACAGACTCGATCTCCAGACACTTAATCTTCATCCTGGCATCATCATCGTTCCACACAGCAATGCATCATTGATCACACGGAGGTTCTCAGCAGAATTGATATCGCGAAACTTGAATTGGAATCATGTGCGAATGGGCACGTTCTTGTCGAGATACGACCGCTGGTCCCAGAGGCTTGCGACGAGCTTTCGGGGGCCGGTCCAGGGTGTTCTGGCGTGCTGGACTGCAAGGTTGTCGATCACCAACACGTCGCCTTGCTCCCATTCGACGTGGGCTTGCAGTCGTTCGGTCCATCGATGGGCTTCTTCGAGCCACTCGAGAGGGATGCTTTCGTCTTCCTGGTCTGAAGCAGCTCCACCTTCTCGGTCGAGGAGAAGGGGGAAAGATGGTGGAGGGAAAAAGTCTTTCTTCTCCTCCGAGTAGTGCGGTGGTTGCAGACATCCGTGTTCCTTGGAGTAGGCGTAGCGGTTGCCGACGTTGTTGAAGTAGGCAGGTTTCTGAAGTGTCGGGTGGATGCGAATTCCGGGGACACGCTGGAAGACGTTGATCGATCCATCGGGGAGCCATGTCCATGAGAAGCCTCTTTCATGCCACGCTCCCAACTTTCCTCCTTCCCCTTCTTCTGTCGCATCTCCACCACCAGCGTGTGAGTCAGACCATCCACCTTCGCGCGCAAGCTCGAGGACGTTCTCCTCTACCAGCTTTCGCTTCTGCTCCTCGTTCAAACTTTTCAAATCCACTTTGGCTTCCGGCGTCGGACCAAACGAATCGGCATTGTACAGGCTATTACCCTGAACGCTGCCTTGCACCTTTGCAACAGGGTGGTGGATGACAAACGTCAACCCTCGACGCTCTATCTTTCCGATATAGCCGGGTACTGTTGACTTGAGCCGATCGTAGAGCGCAAGACTGTTGACGATCGGTGTCTGTCCACCTGTCGTTGGCGGCGAAAGACAGCAGAAGGCGATGATGGAAGGGTAGTGGGTCGAGAGACCGTATTCGTTGTGCGAGCCGATGGACTGGTGGGGTGGACCTTCGTTCGCGGTGGCTACGTTGGGAGCCATTGCGTGACGGATGACCATGAGTCCTTTGTCGACGTGGTGCACGAGAAGGTTGTTTCGTTCTCCAGCTCCTGCGTTCGGCGGTAGCGTGCCGGCAAGAGCGTGCATGAACTTGCTAAACTCATCGGCATCCTGAATGGGCAAGCCTTTGAAATGGACTGCTCCACCGTGTGCATCCATCAACTGTTGCAGCTTGGAAGGCTTGTATTCGGCGGACGGAGCGGGCGCAAATGATTTCGCTGCTTCGACAACCTGAGCCGCGGTCAGGTTTGCGGCGCTGCGAACGGGCTTGAGCACGAGAGGGAAGGTGATCTCCAGCTCACCTGGGTCGCTCTCTACGAGCTTCAGACGACGTTGATATGGTTCGCTGGCGGGAGCAAAGGTGACATCGGGCGAAGCGGCTACCACCTTCGAGCGAAGGGCGTCCGTTGTATTTGGCGAGCTGCTTACAGCGACAGGCGCCATCGTCAAAAGATCAAGCTGTGTGAAGAAGTGAGGTCGAGGGCGACGCCAGAGACGGATCACATGGACCGCTTTTGTACGGCAAGTGGCGACGAGGCGAAAGTCTCAAGCACGAGTGATTGCCTGATGAGTAGTTGGTCTGTGCCCAGGACGAAGTCAGTAGGGAAGAGAGCACGATGTCGCGGAACCCGACGTCGACTTATCGTGCAAGCTCGAAGTTGAGGTTATTCGGTCGTTCCATGAAGCTTTCTTATGAATGCCTTTTCTCACACGACAACGTAAACGGTGATGATCAGCGAGGTCGATGTACACAAGCTCTGCTTCACGGTGGTTTTTCGAGCTCGCCATGACGAGCTGGACGGCCTCTTGACCGGTGCTTTGCAGGGGAAGAGCTGAGCAACGATTGCATGGATACTTGGCAGCGCGGGTACAAAGTTGAAGTCATCGACTTGGACAAGCACGCCATAACCGAGCTGTCGGGTCAACCTGTCCAACAGGGAAAAGACTGGCGGCTATCGTGATCGGGGACGGCTTGAGACAAATGTATCGAGCGATGACGAGGAAAACATGGTATGTGTGTTAGACCGTCTTTGACTATCGGAGGAAAAAGACTCGATTGCAAAGCCGCTTTCTTCCGCGCCTCGAACTACGGCGGTTTCCGCACCTCTCCGGATATCGAAGTGCATGCTGTTCCATGGCGGTCATAACGGCTAGCCGGCTTGATGAGAGAGAGGGTCGCAGATCGTAGGGGTCCAACAGACGACGTGCATGAGAAGAGACTCTTGCCTCTTTACACTGCTGTTGAGGCGATGGTGCGACTGCAGTACCAGCGATCCGTGAATGCGCTCCGCTTCCGCTACGATCTCGGAAAGATCCTTTCACACTCTGGCGTATTCCGCATCCGCAAGCCCCCGCACTCCCCTCACCAGTCTTCTTAGACCCTGCCCAGCACAGCAGCCCCGCAGCTGCGTTCCACTTTCACCCGCCAGAGGGGCATCCGTGTGTGCAGTAGCCGTCGAACCGGATGATTTCTTCGTCAACGGAAGAGCACGGTGACGCTACACTGCCGCTGACTAGTTTGTATTGTCGTGCCCGCACCCACAGTTTGTATTGACTGCACCGTCTAGCGGGTCGTAGACACACTGACAAAACGTTCTTCTCGCCCGACTCGTTCCTCGAGACTCTCTCGGCCGTCGCTCAGAGCAAATGACTCGAAGCGCAGTCTGCTCAACAATCACCAAGAGATCAGATTTTGCTGATAGGCTGGAAGAAGTCAAGAAAAAAAAAAAGACTGACCGAAGAAACGGCGAGATCTGATTGAGATAAGGCGGAGAGATTCTAGAGCTGCGATCTGGGTGCTGCTGAACTCCACATGGACTGGATTTTGTATTCACCCACTGCAGAGAGTTGAATACATCAGCCCGATCGACATTTTCAAAGCACAGAGCAACAAGACAATTTACGACGCTCAGATCAGGTTTTCGGCTGTTTCCAAGAGCTTCCTTTGGCTGCGCGGTCCAACTGGCCGAAGTCCAAAAATCAGGATCGATTATTATTCACCAGCCGGAAAGAGCGTTCAGGCTTACTGAGGCCCGCTGCGATGCATGTTGATCCCGCAAACTGTGTGTGTAAAGACTGTCGTTGCGAGGCGGTCAGCGTCCAGTGTGCCGCACTGAGCTTGTGGAACAAAAGATCGTCGTCCGCTGTCATCATCCTTCTTCTTCTTCCCCATCATCGAATCCTTCCCTCCCGTTTCGAAATCACCAAAACGTATTCTCACAATGTCCCAGGTCAACATCGGTATCAACGGGTAAGCATCCACGCTCCTTTCCATCCTCTGTTGGCGCTCCCTCGCGTTCTCGCCCGATTCGAAACGGGGAAAGAGCTGCGGACGTCTTCTTTCGAGATCACGTACCACTCAGGTCTCTGCCGTACCGTTGGTAGTCCCACCGAATATAGATGAAAGCGGAGAAGTCTGCGAGACTTGCCTCGCATCTGCGGTCCTTCTCGTTGATTCCGCAGCGCAAAACCGATCCGGGCGGTTCCGGCGCAGAGTTCCAACCTATGGAAGAATTTGGAATCGAAAGAACGCAATGCTGACCTGTATCACCTTGATTGTCTCTTGCTCTTGATCTGTGCAGCTTCGGCCGTATCGGACGTATCGTCTTCCGTAACTCGGTCGTCCACAACACCGCCAACGTCGTTGCCATCAACGACCCCTTCATCGACCTCGAGTACATGGTCTACATGCTCAAGTACGACTCCACCCACGGTGTCTTCAACGGCGACATCTCCACCAAGGACGGCAAGCTCATTGTCAACGGCAAGTCCATCGCCGTCTTCGCCGAGAAGGACCCCTCCAACATCCCCTGGGGTTCGTCGGGCGCTCACTACGTTGTCGAGTCCACCGGTGTCTTCACCACCATTGACAAGGCCTCGGCCCACATCAAGGGTGGTGCCAAGAAGGTCGTCATCTCGGCCCCCTCGGCTGACGCTCCCATGTACGTCTGCGGTGTCAACCTCGACGCCTACGACCCCAAGGCTCAGGTCGTGTCCAACGCCTCGTGCACCACCAACTGCCTTGCTCCTCTCGCCAAGGTCATCCACGACAAGTTTGGTATCGTCGAGGGTCTCATGACCACCGTCCACGCCACCACCGCCACCCAGAAGACCGTCGACGGCCCCTCGGCCAAGGACTGGCGTGGAGGCCGTGCCGCCGCGGCCAACATCATCCCCTCGTCCACCGGTGCCGCCAAGGCTGTGGGCAAGGTCATCCCTTCGCTCAACGGCAAGCTCACCGGTATGGCTTTCCGTGTGCCCACCACCAACGTCTCGGTGGTCGACCTCACCGCTCGCCTCGAGAAGGGCGCCAGCTACGACGAGATCAAGGCCGAGATCAAGCGCGCCTCGGAGAACGAGCTGAAGGGCATCCTCGGCTACACTGAGGACGCCGTTGTGTCGCAGGACTTCATCGGCAACTCGCACTCGTCCATCTTTGACGCTGCCGCCGGTATCTCGCTCAACAACAACTTTGTCAAGCTCGTCTCGTGGTACGACAACGAGTGGGGTTACTCGAACCGATGCCTCGACCTCCTCGTCTTCATGGCTCAGAAGGACAGCGCGTAAGTAAGTAAAGTATCTGTCCCGTGAAGGGACGTTTGCTTCTTACCCTCCATGCTCTCCTCTCGTCAGGTTTGCCGTTTCCATGTGCAAATCGTATCTGCATTGCTGCAATGACAAAAGAAAAAGACGTTCCTCTCGACACTTGTGCGGACTTTGGACTGACACGCTACTTTCGATGGGTTGTTTCTGTGCTCTTTTGTTGTTTGTGTGCAGAGGTGCTTCAAGGCTTTGAGGACGTGAGGCGTTGAGTCCAAAACAAGATCTGGTTTGTTGTAATGTCAATCTGTCAATGACAGCCAATGAACACCATGAATGAACGTTCGCACCTTGTCGATGTCAAGGCTGTGTGCGAGGGTGTGAATGTGGCGGGCACAGATGATGACTATTTGGAGAGGTGCTCAGGGTCGGTGAGGAAACTTCAATCGTAAGCCGATATTTTGGACAATAGTGACTGCGTCTCTGTCTCCTGAAGGAGATAGAGTGGACCTGCACCCGTGCTGCGATGTTGACCCCTCTTCTACTGTGTCAGCGGCAAGCCAGTCGAAGGCACCAAAATCGCGAATGAGATGGAGTGACGAGGGAGAAAAATCAAAGCGTAAAATTGGGGTCAGGAAATGGACAAATCTGCGCTTGACCGAAGCGCCGCGGTACAGCCGTGGACTCGCAAAAATCGCTCCCTCTCCACAGGTCCACAGATCCACGGACGGTCACCGCAGAAGCTTTTGCATCCAGCAGAATACATCTAGATCGCAGACGCCAAGACCGACTGATCCCGCGGCCCGCTTTTCTTACGGCTCGGGAAGCTGGGGCATTGACCGAGCCGCGGAGTGTGCGCGCAACCGCTGATCCAATTGACAGAGCTTGGGCAGAATTCAGCATTTGACCGACGTACCGACGTGTTCACGTCATGACGTTTTTTCAGGAACATTTCTCGCCGGAAATCGAATGAATCAGGAATCCGCGATCCGCGGGGGGCGGCATTTCATTTGATGCGCGCTAGTTTCGCAGCTGTCAAATTTCGCAGAAGGTGCTTACCACACCAACCCGCCGCGGTGCGGGTCAGAGTGACGTACCTTTTCCTCCGCCGTCAGCAGTAAATTTAGGGTCTCGTCTTTGCCCTCGCCTGTCCCTCCGGATACTGTGCTGCAAGGAGTCGGAGAATTTTTTGCTTCCGTTTGACGTCCCGCGGGTCGTGTGGATGTGCATTTGTGCTCTCTCAGCTTCGTGCATCTGCGTTGAATGTGGATGACAATCCGTAAGCGAACAACAAGACGCTTCCTCGTATGCTGATCGTAGAACCACCTGCTTGTCAATATAAACAGGGACCACTGTCTTCTGCTCCACCACCTGTGATCCACCAACCTCTTAGCTAAAGTCGCTTCACGATGCTGGTCGACTACGGCAACGATCACGGCAACGCGCCCAACCTGCACCATCAACCCGACCCGAACTCACCAGCGCACCGACCTAAGCCGCACCATGCTCGGCCGTACACCTTGCCTTGGTATCAGGATACCTTTTGGGGGTCCATGATCAACAAGCTCTCCAAGGGCAAAACTTTCCCCTACCCCGAGGAGCGCGCCGACTTTGTTCCACCGGAAGAATATCTGCCAGGTTACAAGACGAAACGGGCTGCCAAGCGCGACAGCAGTTCCGCTGCTGCACCAGCGTCTCCCTCATCTTCCGCTTCGAGTGCATCCGAGACCACCCATGTCGCTGCGACTGGAAGCGGTGCTGCCACTCCTTCCAAGCCGGTCAAACCCGCGATGGAGCAGTCCAACTCGAATTCTGGCGAGAAGCAGGAGAACCTCGAAACGGCCCCCGACTCGCTCGAGGACGATAGCGACCCCTACCTGATCGACTGGAACGGCGAGCACGACCCCGACAACCCGCAAAATTGGTCTATGCCACGCAAAGCCTTCGTCACATTCCTCCTCTGCCTCCTCACCTTCTCGGTCTACATGGGTTCCGCCATCTACACCCCTGGTGTCGAAATCCTTGCCGGCTACTTTGGAGTCGGTGTTGTTCCCGCAACCCTTGGCTTGACGCTCTTCGTTCTTGGATACGGTATTGGACCCATGATCGGCTTTTCGGCAGCCAGCGAGATCCCCGCCATCGGTCGTTCGGCACCGTACCTCTTCACCTTGTTCATCTTTGTCATCCTGCAAGTCCCCACGGCGCTCGTCGGCAACATTGCCGGGTTCATGATTCTGCGCTTCTTGGCGGGTCTGTTCGGCTCCCCTCCTCTTGCCACTGGTGGTGCCAGCATCGGAGATCTCTACAGACCGAGGAACCGACCCCTTGCCATCGGCGTGTGGGGACTATCGGCTGTATGTGGGCCTGTTCTTGGTCCCTTGATCGGCGGTTGGGCGGTCCAGCGCTACGAAACCTGGAGATGGACGATCTGGCCATTGCTGATCATTTCCGGCTTCGCCCTAGTCGTATTGGTGTTGACACTGCCGGAAACGTCAAGTTCGAACATCCTGTACAGGAGGGCAAAGAGGTTGAGGAAGGCGACGGGTAACCCGAACCTGCGATCCAAGGGAGAGATCTTCTCAGCTCACCTGACGGGTAAAGAGATCGCTCTGATGACGTTCGTTCGACCATTTCTGCTCTCGTTCAGGGAGCCCATCGTTCTCGGCATCAACCTTCACATCGGCTTGGTGTACGGGATCCTGTATATCTGGCTGGAAGCATTCCCCATCGTCTTCGTTCAAACCTACGGCTTCAACTATGGCCAACTCGGTCTCGCCTTCCTTGGCATCTTCATTGGTGCCATCTTGACCTACATTCCCTTCGTCTTCTGGCATCGATGGTCGTACGCCCCGCTCTTTGATCGGAACGACGGCAAGGTGGCACCGGAGAAGTGGCTCGAGCCAGGCATCCTCGGCGCATGGGCGATTCCCATCTGCATGTTCGGTTTCGGCTGGACAGCCAACGCCTCTATCCACTGGATCGTCCCCATCATCCTCTCGAGCTTCTTCTCCGTCGGAACGTTCTTGCTCTTCCAATCCGGTCTCGCGTACCTCGGAGACTGCTACCCGGAATACATCGCCAGCGTCTATGCCGGTAACGACTTCTTCCGAGCCAGCATCGGTGCCGCTCTGCCTCTCGTGGCAAGAGCTATGTTCAACAACCTCCAAAAGAATGGTCCTGCAGCCTTCCCCGTCGCTTGGGGCTGCGTCCTCATCGGTTGCATCTCCATTCTGATGGGTCCGATCCCTTTCTTGCTGTACAAGTTCGGTCCAAAGCTCCGATCTATGTCCAAGTACGCAATCGACCCAAGCGCAGGAGGAGACGATCAGAAGCAGAACACCGAGAAGAAGCAAGACTCCTCCAACTAGATTCGTCCGCACCTTAGTATACACTTCATTTTCAAACTGTACACTCTCGTAATCTCTTGCACAACGGCGGAATGCCAATTCGAGTCTGCCTTTCTCCCTTGCTGACCCTCGTGACCCTTTGTCTGTGCCGTCCGTGACAGTCGCGCTCGTCTGCATCTCCGCTTCTCGTCCGGCCTCCAACCTCAAGCTCACAATCTTTGCTCAGATCATCATCGCCAGCAGATGTGAACATGCAACGCAATGCGAGGCCTCGAAACAAACGAAAAGTAAATTGAACAACCTCATGAATTCAAGTCGGCGAATAGCCATAAGTCATACATGTGCCGGTCAGAAGGGTGTCAATGGGTACGGGCGTATTCGATCGGTCCTCCGGCGTGCACCTTGGTGAGCCTATCCCAGTAGGACGATGGAACATGCGCGACCAAGCGACGTACGACTGGAACGTATTCGAGCAGCTGATAGATAAGAGGCAGCGACACATTGGGCCCCTCACCGTCTCCATCCAAGTGCGTGACCACGTAGACCGGGGTCTGTGTCGGAAGCAACGTGCCAGGACCCGTGTAGACCTTGTTGATATTGTTGCTAAGCTGGACTTCCTGACCGATGTGTGCAAAGTGAAGCTGACTCAAAGGACTAATGTGACGCAGCATATGGTTGTCGCCGGCATCCGGTAGCAGCGTAGCCACAGCATCACGACGGCTGGTGACTCGCCAAAGCGCCTGCGGACGGTCGAGGTCTCGTTCGTGGCAGACCTGGTTGAAGGCCGAAACGCAGTCGGGGTCGCCGACGATGGGAGTTCCAAAGCAGTACGCATCGCGCACGCGAATCCGATCGCATCCTTCCTCAGTCTTGCCGAAATCCTTCGGCGAAGCGATAGCACGCGCGTAGAACAGGCTCGCAAGACCTGCTCCGAGACTGTGGCCGGTGACGAACAGGTTGACGTGGTCGCAGTGGGAGGTGGAGGTGATGCGAATCTCTTCGGCGATCTGGCTGATGGCAGTGCGGATCTCGGTGTAGGGAAAAGCGCCTGTAGCGTGGTTGAGATCTTGCGGGAAGAGCTGGTTGTAGAAGCCGGCATGGACTTTGGAAAAGCCAGGGAGCCAAGCACGGCCGTCGGTGTAGTCAAAGGTGAAATCGATGGCCCACTCCTTGAACTCAACCGGATTGGTGCCCTTGAACGCGAGTATGATGAAATTGTGGTCAGGATGCCAGAAGGCACCGCAGAGCGGGGACGTGTTGGTGGCAAGTTCCGATATGCTGGCGTAGTTGAGCCCCCATTCGTTGGCAACGCGTCGGATCTTGCTATCGGCAAGACCGAGATGGTTACCAATTTCGCTTCCAGCCTGGGTGAGGGCGTCCCGGCCACAGGTAACCTGCTTCTTCTGATGCTTGACTCGCTGAGCGACTCGGGCAGCTTTGTGATACGCACCGACATTGCGCTCGTATACTAGAGCAGAGATCATCATGAGAATCTTAGAGATCTCCAGGTCAAAGTTGCGCTCCTCGGCTGAGGAGGGTTTGGCGTCCGCACCATCGGGATGCGACATGGCCTTGAAGGCAGCATTGCGAATGAGTTCATTCTGAGGATCGGCGTCAAACTCGAAGATAAGAGGATACGCTGAAGGTAGAGAGAAGGGCTCTTGTGTCAGTTTCGGGAGCCCTCTTTCGATCGCATGAAGCCACAGCTCAGCCGACTCACCGAAGTTGCCGAGGCCAACATCTGCTATGGCCGATATGGCTTGCCATCGTACCTGAAAGAAGGAGAGCCGCCAGCTGGCACTACGAGGCAGACAGCGAGAATAAAGGAGAACTTGCTTGTCAGCCATCTTTTCACCATGGTGACCTGAGACTTTATGGGCGGGGAAAGAACGAAAGCGTGATCGTGAGGCGCATACCTACCTGAAGATCAGAGTGGCAAAGAGAACAACAGTAGTGACAGAGGCGAAAACAAGGGCGGTCCAGAAGCCGATAGGGTCCAACAGAAGCTGTGGCAAGCTGGTCAGGGTGACCCACCAGGTTCTGGGCAGCCACGTGAAGAGGTAATAAGAGAGGTCCGAGATGAGGGCTGTGAGCCAGTTCTGCACAGCAGAGCCACGATCTGAGACCTGGACGACTTCGGCAACCTGCCTCTGACGAAGGCGGGCGCAGAGATCGGCGTGCTTTTCGGTGTGACCAGGAGCGATGAGCGATTGAGCATTGTCCATCGGACGCTTGCGAAGGTTTGTGGATGGCGGACTGGTGGTTGGCGTCATGATTGCAACTGAGATAGAGGAGAGCTGCTTGGAAGAGGGATGGACGGGGCTGCGCACGATCCGCCGTGTGATCCTTATATGGACCTTGTTTGGGTGGGAGGCTGCGCGAGAAGGCGGTCACCTATCGAGTTGGCTCGGCCTCAGAGACAGAACTCGGTTACATCGGCGGAGGCAATCAGGTGTTCATCGCGCCGTGCACTGTTCTGTGGCCGTGTGAAAGATGCAGACGGCGCAGTGGTGTCGTTGACTAAGATGGTAAAAGGAAACGTGGTGCTGGCAAGAAGACAGTCAGAGATACGAGCGAGCCAGGATTCTGAGCAATTTTGTGACGTTGAATGGCTATGCTTGAGCGGAGTACGGACGAGCTAAGGCACACTGACGCCCTCTTCGTCCTCGTTAGCTCGTCGGACACGCTCTCCTACAGAGTCTTTCTATCAGTGCATCAAGACAGCGGGACAAGTCTCCGACGGACGCGGGAAGCATGCATAAATGCTCCGGTGCACAACGTTCCCACGGACGTCAGGCGGCACGGCACAGATTTGCCTCGAAGCTCGTGCCGGGTCTGAGGGCACTACTACTGACAACAGGCTGCTTCGGCCATCGGGGACGTTGAGATACAAGACATCGCTACATCCTTCAGGAGTGTCACGGCGTTTGGTCCCAACTGTAGAGAAGCTGGCTGATCCGAGCGTTCGGCTTTGCCGCAATTGGACCCTTAATGCTGATACTGTACTCAGAGCGAGAGCCAATATGAGACAATCGAATTGTGTTTTAGTGTTAGGGATCTAATCTTCAACATTGTGAGAAAACTTCAAGTTGGTCGGCAACCAAGGAAGTCGGGATTCACTTGTGCGCTGCAAGAAGAAAAATCTCAAAAAAGGTCGTTTTGGTTTTTCGGTCGTGGTTTGCTGCCGAATATTTGTACGGGTTCATCGAAAGTGGAGTCGCAGCGACAAAGTCTTCGTACCTTGTCATTCAACACATCATACCCATCTACACTACCTTCGGCTGATCTTGCAACTTTCAGATCCCGAGAGCGCACAACAACAGCTACAAACCCATCCGAATTTTCTTTCTCCGGACCAGCCTAGTCTCGAGCTCACGCACACGCACATACACAATGCCTCCCAAGGGCTCAAAGCGGTCATCGAAGGCCTCGGCCGCCGCCGTCGCCGCCGAACCACAACCAATGGACGTCGACGAGCCATCCAGCTCTCAACCCAGCGGATCCATTGCCAACGACCCCGTCGCCTCCAGCATCATTGCCGACTCCAAAACCTCTGTCGCTGTCGATCAGCGTCGTCTCGTCGAGATCCTGCCAGAACGTGTTGGCTCGGTCGCCAACACCGATTTCCCGCTCCACCACCCCGGCCAGAACGACGCCTTCTCCCTCGCGTCTGCCAACGACAAGCTCAAGGTCATCGTCACACGTCTTTCCGACGCATCGTGCGAGTTCGACCTCATCGGCGTAGATGCCTCCGTCGCCAACGCTGTGCGTCGAGTACTGATGGCTGAGGTGCCGACGGTCGCCATCGAGCACGTGTACATCTGGAACAACACCTCCATCATCCAAGATGAGGTTCTCTCGCATCGTCTCGGTCTCGTTCCACTCGTCATCAATCCGGATAAAGTCACCATGCGCATGCCCGGCGACGATGCAGACGACAGCAACACTGTAGTCTTCCACCTCAAAGCCAAATGCGAGCGCAACCGCACGGCGGCGCGTGGCGAAACCGACCCAGACAAACTCTACATCGGCCACAACGTCTACTCGGAACAGCTGCAGTGGGACCCCAAGGGTGGTCAGGATGAAGACTTTGCAGACGCCCCACCTCGCCCCGTCCACGACAAGATCTTGATCGCCAAACTCCGACCCGGCCAAGAACTCGATCTCGAGCTTCACTGCGAGAAGGGTATCGGCAAAGACCACGCCAAATTCTCGCCCGTCGCAACCGCTTCCTACCGTCTGCTACCGCACATCCAGCTGCTGAAACCGATCCCGGACGAATCCATCGACAAGTTCGTCAAGTGCTTCCCACCGGGCGTCATCGGCGTAACGGGGACCGGAAAGGACCGCAGCGTGGTGGTGCAGGATGCGCGAAAGGACACGATCTCTCGAGAGGTGTTCAGACACCAGGAGTTCGAGGACAAGGTCAAGCTGGGCAGGGTGCGGGATCACTTTTTGTTCGATCTCGAGAGCACGGGTATCATC
Organism: Pseudozyma hubeiensis SY62; assembly: GCF_000403515.1. Classification (NCBI taxonomy): domain Eukaryota; kingdom Fungi; phylum Basidiomycota; class Ustilaginomycetes; order Ustilaginales; family Ustilaginaceae; genus Pseudozyma; species Pseudozyma hubeiensis. The sequence goes on from NW_012133840.1 coordinate 67,993, forward strand.
CCGCCGGAGAAGCTGTTGCCCGAGGCGATCAAGACGTTGAGGAACAAGATCGCCACGTTGAGGAAGAGCTTGGATCACCTAGAGACGAGAGGGTTGGACTCGGCCATGGTCGCTTGATCGATCAGCGTTCGCTTGCAATGTATTGCTTTTCTTTCAGTTCATGCGCCCTGGCTCAACGTGCGTCCATCTGAGGCCGTGACTGATATCGAGCACCGAGTCAACTGTCACATACGTCAGGCTGAGATTTGAGCCATTCGCACGCAGCTCTTTTCTGTGAAGCAAATCATATTTGATACCTCAACCACGCTCAAAACGCCCTCCCTTCTTCCGACAATATCCTCTGTTGAACGCTATCCACCTTCCTATGACCGCCCTTTCCTCCTCCAAACCCAGCCCATTTGTCCTTCAGTCTGTCCACCGCATCGTTCTTGGTCAACCAGCTGTCCGACTTCTCCATCTTGGGTCTCTGGTAGCCGTAGCTGGCAGCGTAGGATTCTTCCCTCTCCCTCTCGCCTTTACCGGTGGCGAAGGTTGCTACGCGGTTGGTGACTCTGAAGGCGTAAGCGACGCATACCCATACACCTCCCAAGACGCCGGCTAGCCGTACCAGGAATTGCAGGAATCCAGTCGTCCTTTCTCGGATCGTCATTTGCAGAGGTTCGATGTCATACTTGATGAAGATGCCGGGTACGCCTTTTCCGTGTTCGATCTGTCGGGTGTAGTCGGTGACGCTGTATTGATGCGTGTGCAGTTTGCGACCTCTGGCGTCGACGAACAGCGTCGGTACTGCAGAGATAAAGTATTGGAACACGGTAAAGTGTTTGTCCGTCGTCTCCACCGAAGAGTCTAGCGGTTGGGAGATTTCGGGAAAGTAAGGACCGAAACTGAATTCGTGGATGACGTGGGAGAGATTCATGAGTTTGTGATCGGTACGCTCCATGCTCAGATATCCATGACCGAGAGTTGTGATGTGCAGGTTTCCCGTGACACGTTTGACTTCCATGCTGCCGTAGATCCTGCATGCTGGACCGTCGGGGACGACGTGTGCTGTCTTCTGGAAAGCCACCTGTCGACTGAACTTTTTGTTCTTCGGCTTCTTCCGATACAGCGGTTTGCGACGTGCTTGGTTGATCGTCTTCTGCACCGAGATCTCCTGCATAGGTAGAGCGTCCAATCGATCCGCATGTCCGATCTCAAACGTCGTCCCATCCTTGGTAAACTCCGAGTCCGAAACATGCAATCGATCTCCCACCGCATCTCGAACGTCGACGGTCAGATAGTGGCACTTCATCGCTACAGTCATATCCATGTTGATCTGCATCGTCGACTGTAGCTGATCATCCACGGAAAAGGAATACCCGCGTTCGCCGTAGAGGTAAGAGGAGAGTTCGGTCCATAGCAGGAACAGAAGCGTCACGGTGGAGACGATGGTGAGCACTCCACCTTTGGATGAACGCTGTGTGTAGATGGATTGCGTCTTGGGAAAGGCATCGAACTGACGGATCTTGGGAAGCCGATCCAGCGAATCTAGCAAGTCGGCCATTGTGATGTTCGCGCCAGGCTAGCCCCAACCGCTCGCTAGGATGCAGTGTTGACGGCTTTCGGATGTGGTGGATATGCTGGGAGTCGGCCCCTGGTCAGTGGAGAAAGTCGATTCGGAGCGGTGGCCGACAAGATAGAGCAGATGGTCGTCTCGAGAGATGTCAAATGCCTCTTGGTCAGAGTGTCGGGGCTTCATGTGTCTTTCAGCTGCTCTGCTGCACGGACACACACGGTCGAAATTTGAGCTTGGTTCTTCTCATCTCGGCCACGCCGACGCCAGCATGAGACGCTGTGCAGCCGACCGCTGCACCGCCGAGACTCAAATTTCCCCACCTTCCACGCGTCGAGATCGGGCACCCATCGGGCGCATTGAAACGTTGGAAAGGTTGCCGCCGTTCAGCAGCGAATGGCACAATCTCTGGCTACAAAACAGTCAACGGATCTCGATCGGTCTTGGAGACGCTGATGGAGTATTGGCTCGGAAGCTCTGGTCGCAACCAGTGCTGCAGAACGTCGCGGAGGTACTTTCTGTAGAGACAGAAGATGAAAGCGAGAAGGAAAGGTCAGCCTCACACTCGAATGTAGAGACGCCAACATGAGATCGACGACTAGAATACTCACCTCTCGGTGTTTGTATGGTTGGTGACAATGACAGATGCGCCTGCAGCTTTGTACGCCAAGATCTCGTGGTGCGAGAGCTCGCCTGTCAAATAGAGGTCCGCCTTGACGCCCGAGAAGACGCTTGACCCCGAGCCGGCACAGACAGCAATGGTGGAGATGGGCTTGTCCGACGCTTTGCAGCCTTGAACATGCGGCAGATCGAGGTTCTGCTTGACCCTTCTCACGATCTCGTCGAAGGATTGCGGTTCTTCGAGTTTGATGAGTCTACCAAGTCCCGCCGCCTCGTAGCCTTTTGGTGTGTTCTTGCTAGCGCTGAGCGCAGCGAAGGCGTTGGTTCGGAACGAATCCAGCGCCTCCGGCGACTCGAGCTCGGCAAACGTTTCCTTCGAGGAGACCACCTTTCCTAGCCAGTCGTTGATACCTCCTAGCGTCGCGTCGAGGCTAGTATGAGGGCAGTAGACGCTTACCCCAGCAGCTGCCAACCGCAACAGACTCGTCTGCTGAGGATCAGCGAATGTGAGCGACTTGAGACCTCGGAAGATGATCGGATGGTACACGAGCGCCACCTTGACGTTTTCTGGCGAGGAAAGGATCTCGTCGCATACATCCGTAGTCAGATCGATGGCGAGCATGACGCCTTGCTTCTCGCCGGATTGGCCGCTGACGGGCGATGGTGCTTGCAAGAGCAGACCGACGTTGTCAAAGGACGTCTCGGCGAGTTGCAGCGGTGCGATGCGATGCATGGCTTCCATGGTGCTCGCAAGGATCGCATTCTGCTTGACCGTGTCGGTAATCTCCCAGTTGGACTGCATCATAGTTCCTCGAATGGTGCTGCACGAACGTGGTGTGATGCCGGTGCGCTGTGACACGATGGAAGCGAGCACGAGTCTCGAAGGGATGGATTGCAAAGGAATACAGCGAGCAAGCGATGTTCTTGAGGCTCCAAGTGCTCTGTAGAGTACGACCATTAACGATGCGGTAGACTGAGAAAGGTGTCGGGGGCCAAAGATGTCGTACGCACTTGGTCAGAAGCTGATGGTGTTGGTTCCGCTTTCCTTCTCAACTGAGGTGGAGGTGAAATAAATAAATAAAAAGGGGATTAAAACTGAAAAGTCGAAATTCTCCAACGAAAGAGCGCAGGATCGGTCGATTTGGGAGCGAGATGGTGCAACTCAGCGCGCCAGAGGGCGCGTGTGCCAAATCTCTCACACACAGAGAGGCACAGCCAAAGCTCGGCGTGAAATCCGAGCGAGCAGCTCTCCCGTATTCACGGGGAGGCGGAGAGGGAGAGGGTGGGCTGCTGTTGCATCAGAAAGCGTTGTTGATCTGAGGCCACCTTTCTTTTTTGGATTATATCGCAGCGCACCATCCACGCTCCTCGGACCCCTATCACTTCCACCACTCCCACACATACTCCCTCTCTCATACAACATCATCTTTGTCTGGCAACTGCAAGCCGACTGTCTCCGACACTCACCGACACATCGTCACTCGGCTTTGACAATTGCGCGTATTTCTCTTCATTGTCACAGGACTCCACTTAGTTGGTGCATCTCAGAGGCGAGACGAATTGCACCTCGCTCTCCACACCGATAACGGACGAAGTACGACGGATCAGCCCGATCACGCCTTTGGCGCCCAAGGATTGATCTCCCACTCAGCGGCTCCCCCTCGCTTCGTCCGAAGGGCCCGTTTCATCGCATCACTGCAGGCTTTCGGCTGCTATTAGCATATAGATTGCCACTGTCTCGCCTCAGCCTGTTTTCGGCACATCAGCTTGTTGTCACAACCGCATCATCACAATGGCTGCTGCTCAAAGGAATCCTCGTCAGCTTCAGTTCAAGCTCGTCTTGCTCGGCGAGTCGGCTGTCGGCAAGTCGAGTCTGGTGCTCCGCTTCGTCAAGGACCAATTTGACGACTACCGCGAGAGCACCATCGGAGCTGCCTTCCTCACACAGACCGTCAGCTTGGATGCGCAGACCACGGTCAAATTCGAGATCTGGGACACAGCGGGACAAGAGCGATACAAGTCGCTGGCACCCATGTACTACCGCAACGCCAACTGCGCAGTAGTAGTGTACGATATCACCCAACCTTCTTCTCTCGACAAGGCCAAGGCATGGATCCGCGAGCTTCAGCGTCAGGCGGATCCCAACATCATCATCGCGCTTGCCGGCAACAAGGCCGATCTGGCGAGTACGCGACGTGCAATTCCCACCGAAGAGGCGGAAAAGTACGCACAGGAGGAGGGTCTCCTCTTCCTCGAGACCTCGGCCAAGGATTCGTCCAACGTCTCGGAGCTGTTCACCATGATTGCGCGCAAGCTGCCGACAGAGCAGGCGGCCAGTTCGCAACAGGGTGGTCGGGCAGGCGCAGCATCTGCTGCTGGAGCTGGAGGCGCAAGACCAGGCGTCAACCTCAACGGGCAGCAAGGAGGTCAACAGCAGGATGCTTGCAACTGCTAGTGGACATTTTCCCAATTGCCTCTTGAATTTGTGACGCTCCAGCCTTCCTTGACGAACATTGACGCTTGCCATGTACGATCGAACCTTCATACCATCTGTCGTCGCCTTGTAAATCTCTCCAAGTGCTTGCTTCGTGAGTAGCGTGTCTGGAAAAACATGCGAACCGTCTGTGACGACGCCAGATAGGCACCCTTTGTACTCTTGCGTCGAGCGAGCAAGGTTGAGGAGTTGCTTGGGAAGAGAACAGTGGTGTTCAAGTCTGCCCTCAAAGTCGTTCTGAGTTGTTGAGAGAGAAAGACATATATTGTGTGCCTTATGTGATAGCCTCGAGGAGTGCGGCAGACTCACCGCATGTTTCGAGCCACGGTACTCCGAACTCGGCTCCACGCCGCTCAATTGCACGAGCAAAGGGACTGTGTGTCGACATTTGTGCTCTTTAACCGCTCATGTCGTTGCTGTCTGTGGCTAGCGGCCTCAGAAGGCTGATGCGTCTCGTGTTCTAAGCATCCGCTGCGCTTGTCGAGAGCCGAGGATGCCGTGAGCATGACGTGGACTCCAGGCGTAAATGATGGGGCATGATCACAAGGTCGTACCACTCACACGCAGACACAGCCATCCAAAACGTATATTTTTGGACGCCAACCTCAGGGTTTGTGGTGTTTTTGATTTTAGAATTCAGCAGTAGCCGAGACATGACAGCAGCAGCAGCAGCGGCGGCGGCGGCATGAGCTTGAGTCGAGCTATTAGGGTGTCCCCCGAGCACTACAGCGCCCTTGGTGGGTGTATGTTGTTCGAGATCGCTCTTCCGGGATGCTGGTTTTAGAGAAGCTTCTCAGGTAGATTTCCCGGTTCAGTTCGTTGCTTTAAAAAAGAATCAATAAAAACCAAAAATGCTTAACCGTAGAACTCTGAGCGGTGCCAAGCTGTGCTGTGCAATTGCCAAACCACGACTTCGGTCACACCGCGCTGTGCTGCGCCGTGCTGTGCGCAGCTGAGCTTGAAAGGGAGCCGCACCGGCCGCTTTTTGGTTTGGCAGGTGTGCCACGGACACTGTCACGCTCACCATACTCTCTCCGCACCGCCATCCTGGCTTCCTCTCTTCCTCACAGACATCACTTGACCATCGCAGGGCTCGCGATCCGTAGCAGAAGCCGTACGGTGACCACCCCGAAGCAGCGACGACAACCTACGGAAATCGGATTCTCGCACATCCTCCCTCCAATCGCAGAATCTTTACCGCATCGTAACAACCGGATGGCTTCCTTCGACAGAGCGATTGACTACCCAAGCTCACGACTTGACATTAGCGCTTCCCGCTGCTTTCCTCCGTCTGGACCGGCTAGACGAGCCCTGCCGTACGTCGACTGACCCTTCAGCGGCTCATCCCATTCCCAGGACATGGACGCCGAGCTGCACTGAGCCTGCCGAATTTGTCGAGCTCCCACGCTCAGCATTGGAAGACTCTCAGCTCACGGCAAAGCAGCCTCTCCACAGCTTGTTTTCGAGAACCTCGACGAAGACGTCTGCATACTTTCGACGATGACCATGGTGAACCAAGCCACGTCCACGCAGCTCTTCTAGATGAAGAAGTTCTTCAGACCAAAGGAGGCGGGGACCATCACCCCCCTGCCTCCCGCCAGCCCTGGCGTTCAAAGTTCCTCTTTCTCGACTCCACGGCCCTTCGACGAGTACCAAGCTCGAATGGCATCGCACGCACGAGACTCAAATCGCCCACTCTCGTTGCAGGTCCCTCCAGTAGCCTCGCGCTCAGCACCCGACTCTCCTGAGCGTTCAAGCTATGCTCGAACCTACTCTCCAACCTCGCAGCAGCGACGCGGTCAACAGCTCGGCGTTTCACCTCGAAAGAATCGATCTCCGAACCAGCTACATGCTGTCCAGGCTGCAGACGCCGCTTATGACTCGTATCCAGACCCCATCTCGGCACAGTCACAGACTTTTCGCCCATCGTTCGAGCGTCAGAACACTTCCGACTACGACCTACGCAGCTCTCCTACACCACGACGCACAAATTCAATACGCGTTTCTCAGCAACAACAGCAGCGGCAACAACCACCTCACATGGCCGCCTTTTCACCGCCCAGATCGTTACGCCCTGCCCAGCCCGCCGCTCATCAACATCGCCGAGACAACTCCTGGAGCACAGGCATCGCATCTGGTGCAGCGTCCCTTCAAGGCCATGGCCAAGGCAGGAACGGCGAACGCCATTCTCTCCAATCTGCTCCCGAATCACTAGTATCTCCACACTTTGCTGAACCAGCGCGCCGGCAACGATCCGACAGTCCTTACGATCCGCAGGACGGTACCTTCCATCATGACCTGGATGACCGTACACCAACGGCGAGCGACGCACCACGCTCAGCTGCCTATCCAGTCTATTCGGGCGCAGACGGCGATGACGATGCAGGCGAGGTGCTCATCTCTCAAGGGCGCTACGAGGAAACCACCCTTCGCGAGCTCAATCCCAAAGACAAGGGCAAAGCAAAGAAGCTCTTCGGATTCGCAACGGGCAGCGGTAAAGACAAGAAAGGAAAGCAGGATCGAGACATTGCCGCCACCGCACCATCACCGATACCAAGGCACAGCCGTGATCGTGACGATCTTCGACTCATGTCCCCTCCCATGAATTCGCAGCCTCTGTCTCCCCAGGAACGCAGCAAGGAGGGCGGATGGATGGATCGATGGAACAAGCGCTCTCACCAGCAGCAAGCAGCCAGACTTCACGACAAGGAAGCCGAGGAAGCTGTCGCATCGCACATCGGTTGGCTCTCCGCAAACGCAAATGACGAGCAAGATTGGATGCAGATCTTGCCACTCATCGATGTCATCAGTCACTCTGACGCGGCGAGCAAAGAGGCGGCGCGAGCGCTTCGCAAAGAATTCAAATACGGCGCAGTCGACACTCAACGCCGCGCTGTCCGCATCTGGGCGCTGCTCGCGCTCAACTCGAGCGACCGCTTCCGTCTGCAGGTTGCGAGCAAGCGCTTCCTCGATGCCATCGAGGACAGTATCGCTTCGTCAAAGACACCTCTGAGTGTAAAGGAGACCATGCTCAGGGTCTTGGGTGTTCTGGCCTTCGAGTTTCGAGACGATGCGGAATTGGTCGCGGTGACAAAGTGCTGGAACAAGGTCAAGCCGAACGATCGCAAGAAGGACGGAGAGCCACTCGAAGATGACCTGTTCGAGTTCAGACTGCCTCAGCCGACCGGCCCGTTGCAGCAACAGCAGCAGCAGCCGGCTTTCCGACGTGTCTCGCAACGTCGTTCGCAGCCGCCCAGACGAGGCGCTGCTTACCACGAACCCGACTTCGGTGTGTCGCCCCCGCAGCAGCGACCTTTCACCGCGGACTCTGCCGATCAGCAGCGACTCCTCCATTCTGCCGCATTTGCACCGCCACCACATCCACCTGGCGTACCTGCTTCTGTGCAGCCACAGGCAGCGCCGCCAGAGCAGCAGCAGACTTGGCCGAGACCCAATCTCCCTCCGCCTAGTCTCCAACCTCAGACACGCACCGTTGCCAACGTCGTGTCACCACCCATGATGATTGAGCAGCACGATAGCAGGAGCGCCACCGATGTCATCTCAACTCTCGAGGCAGCTGCTGCATCCATGGATTCTCACTCTGCTTCCATGCACAGCAACCATTCTTCCGCCTCTCAGCGCGACGACGTGCTCACCTTCGACGAAGACGTACGACGCTTGCACGAGGAATGTCAGATCGCACGCAGTAACGCCGCGGTACTGGTCGACACGCTGTTGCACGAGGGATTGCATTCCGGTACGCTGGAGCTGGTCGAAGAGTTCCACAGTAAAGTGGTGCGCTCGCAGGATCTGATTGCTTCTCAGATACCATGGGCTTCGGCGCAAGCTGACCGGTCCAGAGCAGCGGTCGCTGTGGGAGGTGAGAGGGAGACGAGGGAAGAAGCTCTGCTGGCCGATTTGCTGGAGGCACATGGCAGATCGGGCGAGGCTATTCACATGGTGGAAGATGCGAGAAGGAGGATTGAGGAAGAGGAAGCGGAGAGGCAGGCGACGGAGAGGAGTAAAGTCGAGGTCCGGCTGGATCGATCCGCTCTTGCGCAGGGTAGTCTTACTGGGGAATTGTACGATGTTGTTGGGGGGGGAAGGGCCGGGTTGTTGGGTGTCCAAGCATCCGGGTCAAGATCGCCATCGCCTAGTGCCGGTGGGTTCACGTCCTCGCAGAAGCTAGACAATTCTGCATCGTCGGGTGTTAGCCCGGCCTACTTTGCTGCCTCCAATGGCAACGGAGCACCTGTCCTCCCACCTCGAATCTCTCGCCCACTCCCGGTACCACGGTCAGACCAATCCTCCGACTCGAACACCAGCACCACATCCTTCCCGCATCCTCACCACGCCACCGCTCAAAGCTTGACCGCCTCCATTCACTCTACCACTTCTTCCATCACTTCGTCCACCCACTCACGCGACACGCCGCTCAACGCAGCAGGCGGCAGATCTCCACTTCCCGTCACCCCGCCTAGTCTGAACATCGATACCAAGAAGAAAGGGTGGGAGGAGGAGGGGGACGAAATGCAAACGCCGGTGGTGCCGAGTGAGAAGGCGTTGGGGAAGAGGAGGGCGGTGAGTGTGCGGTATCCGACGCCGCCGCAGGGGCAGAAGGCGCCGCCGGTTCCGCCGCAGCCAGGGATGGGGGATGCGGTGGGTGCGATGGGTGGGTTGAGGTTGGGGTAACGAGGTGATTGCAGAGCGGAGTGGGGGGTATGATGCGCATGGTGTAAGCGTAATGAAACTGCACATTCACGTGGTGGTGTTTCTCAAAAACGTGAAGACGAGATCGATTAGGATTGTGATTTGTGAAAAGCGTGACATCAACCTTCCTCCTGCTCTTGCTCCTCTTCGTAGTTGGAATAGATCGTCTTCGGCTGGGTCTTCTCCCAAGCCTTTGTAAACTCCCCCTTCCCGTCTGCAGCGTACTTCAATAGCGCCTCCCTCGGATCCACGTTCAGATCGTCGGGGGCCTTCCACAAGCTCTGCACCGTTCCCTGTTGATCGCCTGCACCGATGCGGCCGCCTTTTCCACGACCGGAGAGGGGGCCCTGTGGGAGGAGGGTTTTGGTGGGATCCAGTCGGGCTTTGGCGAGACGACGACGTTTGGCCGACTCGCTTTGCGTAAAGGAGGTGGGGTCGGAGATCGGATACGAAGATTCGGAGGCGGGGTCGGAGGAGGTGTAGAGGGAGGATGTGGAGGAGGCGTGGCGCGGGAGCGCGAGGGTGATGCCTTTGGTAGAGCGCGTGGGGGAGTAGCTGATGGTGAGGAGACCGGAACGGTGCGTGGTGAAGAGCTGGTCTGTGTGCGCGCTCCAGTGGAAACGGATCGGTGTGGATGGGGTAGCGGTCGTGGAGACGGTGGAGAGATCGAGACTGTCGAGAACAACGATCTGACCGCCATCCTTGTGCGACGCTGTAGAATCGTCATCGTTCCCACTGTTTCCGGTATCGGCAACGCCAGCGATCAACGTTCTCGAGTCGAAGGGATCCCATATCAGCCCCGCGTGGTTGCTCCCTCCCCACAATCCATCCCTTTCCACCACCGGCTTTCTGAACTGCCTCGCGTCCCACATCTTGACCTTTCCATCGCCTCCCCTCGTCACCACTTTGTGACCGCTGAGACTGATGCAGCTCGTCCATGTATCCCTCTCATGCGCCTCGTCCACGCCCAACCTCGGCCTAGCGTTGAGATTCGACCTGGTATCCCACATCCCCACAAACCCGTCCTCGCCGCTCACCCAGATCCCATCCCCCTCCTCGGCTATCGCAGTGACCTTCGTCCTCCCACCCCTGGTCTTGCTCTTCACCACAATCAAATCATCCTGTCCCCTCTCCATCCTCTCCTCACTCCACAACCTCACCGTACTATCGCTCCCACCGGTCCAAAACCCGCCACCTGCAGCGTAACCCCCACACGTAAGCGCCGAAACGTGTCCCTTGGTGTGCCGCATATCCCTCAGGTACGGATCGCCCTTCCTGCACTTGCCGACCTCGGCGGCGTCGCGCGTGAAGATCTGCGCCTCGCACGTCCCGCTCACCACCAGCAGGTGCGTTGCGCCCGAGGGCGAGAAGGCCAGATCCAGGATCGGATAGGTCTCGTGCGTCGGGGGAAAGTGACGGAAGGGTGAGAGCGTGGAGGTCATGCCGCCGAAATCGTAGAGGGAGACGGTGGAGTCGTAGCTGCCGACGCAGAAGCGTGAGCCGGAGGGGTCGACGGCGAGGGAGGAGAGCGTTTTGGTGTGAATGGGGGCGAAGCGTGCGGTGTGCGTCAGAGGTGGGATGGATGTTGGAGGTATTGGGTTCGAGGCAGCTGCCGCTACTGCTGCTGACGGTGGTGGTGGCGGAGGACCCACCTCATCATCCGAGTCATCAGAGTCATCCGAGGAAGAGTCGATGCCCCTCGCCCGTCGCTCCCTCGCTTCCTCCTCAGCCGCCCGGTTCGCAGCACGCTCCTCCGCGGTCAACCCATCATCATCCTCCTCTTCGTCATCCTCCGCGGGTCTCTTACCCAACACCGCAGAGCTGAGATCACTGCCCGCACCTGCCGCTCCACCCGATGCCGTCCCCACCGGTGCAGCCGCACGACTCGCCACTCCCTTGCCTCCACCTCCTCGCCTCCCGCCAAACGACGTCGGCATCATCGCTCGCAACGCCGCTTCGTCCATCGTGTCTACTCGCTTCGAGAGCTTGAAAAGGATCGTCCGGATCCCAGTTGTTCGTTCTGCAGCCTGCCTCGCTGGTCTGAGCGTCCCGCGTTCGAGTGTGTGGGTGCGGTAGGTTGGAGGTGAAAGGCCAAAATCACGGCTCAGCACGAATCTTGACGTGGGGAAAATTTCCCGACTTCCGAGTTCGTCTCTCTGTGGAGGCGTCACTCACTCGCTGACAGCTCAAACTTCAACATGCTCGTACAAGGCGCAAAAGAAACGACGTCCGACGAAAGCGATTCCATTCTGACAGCGGATCAAAACAATCCACTAGACATACCGCCAAATACAACGCAGTCCAAACAGAGGATCAAAGCTTGAGCTTATTGCCTCTACTTCTTGGGAACACTCGCCAGCCTCCACCCGTTCACATTCGCCATAGCCGCACCCGCCAACCCCGCTCCCCCTCCCCCTCCCTCGACACTAGCATTGCTCTTCCTCCTCGCCAACCCACCGAAGCTCTCCCTCACAATCAAATGCAAGCACGTCACAATGATGACATCCTTCAACTCTTCGCGTGTCAACCCCGCGCCATCTGGCCCCAAACCCGTGCTGCTCAAGTCTGGTAGCGGGAAGGGCACCGCCAGCTGACCCACAAGCTTGGGATGGTGCGGTGCAGGCGAAAGCGTCCCTAGCGGGATCCGCGTTGTAGGACCCAGCACGAGGTGACAGTTCCAAGGAGTCTCGCTGTCTTCGGGATCGGACTCGTCGCCGGAATCGACATCCTCGTCGCCGTGAGGAGCCGAGGAACCGGCAGCTGATGTGTCCATGGATGGCCTCGGAGACCGGTGTCCGGCTCCAGAGATGAACGACGAGGGTCGAGATGTCGAGCGAGCCGCATCGCCGGTACTGAGACGAGGCACGCCTACATCGTCGACTCCGAGAGACTGCGCCGACGTCGATGTGGTCGCCGTTTGCGCTGGTTGGCGACCCAGCGACGCATTGCTCCGACTTGCCTCGAGACCAGTTTGGCGGTCGATGCTTGTCACAGAAGCGTTTAAGGAAACGCTCGCGCGAAGCCTCGCTCGAGCTGTTTCGTAGCGTTGACGATTCGACATCCTCTTCGAATTTCGTGACCACTCGAACCGCACCGGGATCTGCGAGGGCGGCGGATGAGGCTCGTCACCACCCATGCGATTCACCAGGTTGAAGCGCTTCCAGACATTGGTCAACACCGGATTCGAGCCCGGAGCATCCGTCGGGGGAGACGACAGCGCCGAAGTTCTGCCGGCAAAGTTGGCAGGTGCACCGTCGAGCGCTCTGCGGTTCCACTTGCGTACCGTCCAGATGTAACCCTCTGTGCGCTTGCCGTCGACAAGCCCTGCGCCTGGGTGCATCTGCAAAGCCTCGCTGCCGTACTGACCTCTCGCAGTATCGCCCGTCGAGAGTCTGCCGAACAGGCTGGGTGCTCCAGCCGTTGGCGGTGCTGTCAGACGATCGTGTGTCGAGACAGCAGCAGCATCACGTCCAAAAGCGCCACCAGCGCCGGCTGCGCTGTTTGGACGCACTCCGAGAGAGAATCGCTTGAACTTGCCCAAGAGCTTGCCGCCGAGGTTCGCCTCGACCCCTCGAGCTTCGGGCGTCATGGCTTGGAACGAGGTGGGCGGCTCGGTCGTCGATGCTGCCTCCGTCGAGGTGGTCGCGCCGTGAGTAGGCGCAGAAAGGGCGGAGACGTCGTCGTGTGCACCACCAGATGAGTCTGTCTCGCTCCTGGGCGAAATCTTGGTGGCATTGCCAGCCTGCACTGTCGCAGTGGCTTGGTCCACGGGCGCTCTTTTGTGAAGCGTTGCTAGGTCATTGACGCCATTGACCAGCTCTGCGGGCTCAAGTATGCCGAAGCCATCGAGATCAATCCCCTTCTTGATATACTTTGCCACTTTCTGGTCGGTTCCTGCGTCGCTGACGGTTGTGGACAAGATGTGGTGGAAATTGAGATTGTAGAGGGGCGTGACTCGACGCCCAGAGCTTGCGGATGCGACAGAGCCCGATGCCGAGAGCTCCGAGCCTGCTGAGCGAGTGGATGCGATCGAATCTCTCCTGCGCAACTCCGTTGAAGGTGTAGCGGAGAGGTCGGCAGGGGCTACAGACGAGTCTATGGACAAACGGCGCTGGGAGCCATCGCGCCGAGACTGAAGTTGCTGCGGCATGACCAGTTGGATCTGCAGGTTGAGCGGATTCGTCTGTTTGCTAGGCGGCGGCTTGACAATGACGAGCAGCTCAGGAGGTGCGACCTTCTTTCGTCGACGTGGCACTGAGCTCCTGGCGGCTTCGGAGGGAGCCCCGCTCCAGGCAGCTTCGCTGTCGACACCGCCGAGCGTGGAGCTGAACGCGGTGAGTCTTTCGTGGCTGAGCTCGGATCCGTTTGCCATCGACGTGGGTCTGCTTGCACTCGGTTTGATCAGCGGCCCGTCGTAGGGATGCGATGTCATAGAGGGATGCGTTGCTGCAGGTGCTTCGCTGGCACGGCCGTTGAGTGTAGCCTCGGAAGCCTCGCGATTGTGATCTCTCGAAGTCTTGAAGGGCCAATCGGGCTGGGAGCTGAATTGGAAAGGAGCCTTGGGTGTCATGGATGTGGCGCGATCGATGGGAGACATTGAGGTTGAGCCGGAACTTGTAGCTCGTGCTCGAGCAGGATCGCTCGGACCTTGTTCCACGTCGGCGGTGAGCTTGTTGGATCCAATCCAGCTGGTGAGTAGGCTGGCCATCCTTGCAAGAGATCACAGAGCGTGTGAAGCTGTGCCATAGATCGAGCTGCTCTTGCTGTGCGGATTGAAACGAAACAGACCTAAGTGGGAGCCGAGGAGATACGCGCAGCAAGGCGGTCTGACCGTACTGTAGCTGGGCGTAGTGGAGCCGGCAGCTCAATATCAGGGTATTTGACAGCTTGTGATCGGAGTGGGCTGACGCGATGGAAGCAATTGAAACAAGCTGTGCGGTTCGCGATGGTGGGACAATTGAGCGGGTTCCTGGGAATACGTTTCCCGAGAAAGTCTGCGCGTGATTTGTGGAAGCCGATCGTAACGACTTGCACTGTACAGCTCGCGTTTCCTCTGCCGAAGTCGAGGATGGTGCCTTGTGTCGTCGTCGATGATCTCGAAAGACTGCTTTGTCAAGCGAGTCGCGATGGCTGCAGAGCTAGACCCTGGCTGCAGAATGGCAAGCAGCTGTCGGACACCTGAATGCAGACGGGTGTGTAGTAGTAGAAGCTGCAGACAGCGAAGGGACAATCGAGATCCTAGTCCGGCCGCAAGAGTACGATGATGATGGAGATGGAGATGCTGAGGGAGGGAGAGGCAAGTAGGCGTAGTGCGAGCATAGCATTGGCATCGATCTCGAAAGCAAACGGGCTCGTGACTGTGTGCAGCGAGCGCATGCTGAGGTGTGACTGTCGGGAGAGCCGAGGTGCTGGCTTTTGCGTGGAGGCGACGTTTTCAGCGGAGGATCATCCGACTCGGCAAGCTCAGCCCGACCAGCTGCAGAAAAAAAAATGGCCAAAGACAAAACTAACTCCGCCGCGGCTGCTGCATCATCACACTCTGTCATGCCTGCGTGGGTCTTGTTTTTATTATTGTTATAGGAAAAATAAAACGACCCGTGCCGTTGTACGATCGAGTCGTTTCTAGTCGCTTTAGTATACAGTATCGCTAACTTTGTCACAGCCTAGGCGAGGCAGATGGCAGTGCGGTGTTGTTCGTGTCCATCTGTCCACGCTGTCACCTCGTCGACTTGATCATTGCGGGCACATCCAGTGAGTGCTCAAGTCAGAGGCTGAAGCAGTGTGCAGGTGCAACGCGTGTGTGATTGGTACGACGTAAGAGGCTTGCAGGTTTGATTTCTAGGCCCTTTTCTCTCTTCCCCATTGATGGCTTTTCCTTGTGAACAAACGAAGAGAATCCATTCTCGGGGTGCACTTACACCTCTAAGCAAGGTCGATGTTGATCAAGGCACAGCACCGCTCAACGCTGCGGTCTTCAGCCGACGTATGTTTGATCGGCTTCGATGGCCTGTCTCTGTTGCACGCGTGTTGCGTATGCGTTTAGGTCTGCGTCTCGCCGGGCTCTCACATGCCACGCCGACGGCGTGCAGGCTAACTGTCCACCGAGTGTGGTGCGGCTGCACCGACAATCTCGTGGGCTGCAGACATTCGGAATTGGCGATCCGTCCGTTTAGCTTATTGCAGCTCTGCCAAGTCCGTCGGACATCGCAGACACCAAAATCACGCGCCGGGCCGCGGCTGTCACCTTTCTTGGTTTGATTTGGTGTCACGCCTCTGCTGACCTCGACCCTGAGATCAGTCCGCGGAACCACAGTGAGTGAGAGATGTGGTAACCTTTCTTTTTGTGTGTCTTTTCGGCGCTTCCTCTGGTGGCAGTCCAAACCGCATAGTGACGCATCAGCAACAAGTAGTTGCCTCGTATCAAGCCTCGACGGCAGACTTGAGCGCACGATTGGCATTATTCGAGACCACCGTCGCGGTCATGTTGATCAGTCTCTGAACTGGCGCATAGCACAGCCTTGGATCGAATGTCATGTGGTTCCTATTCTGAAGGTGACTGACTCCTTTTTGTTTGATGAAGGAAAAACATAAACAAATTTATCGACGAAAAAATAAGGCAAGAAATCACTGCCTTTTCTGCTTGATCGGCTCGATAAAAAATTGATCGGGCCGAACGATTCGCCTGTCAAAAAGCTTAATATTTCGGGACTGGCTAGAAGTTCAACACCCTGCCTTTCTCGACGTCACCGAGAACAACACTTTGAGTTGTCGTCGTCACAGAGCATCATACGCACACCTTGAGGTCTGTGACATCAACGTCTTGAGCTACCGTTGCTGTGGAGATACTACGCCTTTGACTAGTCTCTGCTTCCCAAACGTTCAGATCTGACCTGTTTCACAACCACCACCACCACCACCGAAAAGCCAACCTAGACAACACTTCTCCTTCTCCTCCTCCTCCTCCATCTCCACCCCACATCCCCACACGAGAAATGGTATCCCCAACGACGATCAAGTCACTTATCCGAGAACTCACCTCTCTCTCCCGTAGCCCTCCCGCGGACATCCGAGTCTCCCTATCCGAAACCGACATCCTCTCCTTCCAAGCGTACATCCTCGGCCCCCACTCCACACCCTACTCCGGGGGCTACTTTCGCATCCTCTTCGATTTCACCGATGTCGACTTCCCCACGCACCCACCACGATGTACCTTTTCCACGCCGATCTTCCACCCGAACGTGTCTCGAACCGGCGAAATCTGCGTCTCTTCTCTCAAAAAAGACTGGAAGAAGGAATACGGAATCGAGAGGATCTTGACCACCATCAAGTGTTTGCTCATCGAACCTAATCCGGATAGTGCGTTGGATGCAGAGGCGAGTAGGTTGATGCAGGAGGATTGGGATGAGTATGTCGAGACTGCGAGGTTGTGGACTAGCGTCCATGCGAATGCTAGACCAGCGTGTTTCCAGGTCACCGAGCAACAAGATACCCCAGAACCACTCAAGGTTCTTCCATCAAACTGCTCTACATCGGCATTGCCAACCGCTGCCACCGCACCGGTCAAGTCAACATCAACCAGAACACCCGTCACAACAGCACCAAAACGTGGCCTCCGTCGTCTCTAGTCCCTTCATGTATTTTTACCCTTATATCATACCCATATCCCAATGATATCCTGTCCACACAAACAACGCACAAATCTGCATCCACACAGAAACAAAAGCAACAGGTCGAAAGCAATTTAGGATTGCCAAACAGAGGACATTTTTTGGGATCTAACCCAGGACCACGACATACACTGTGCCGCGGAAAAAGGGAGAAAGGTGAGAAACGCACATCACCCTCGGTAGTCGAGGTTGGGTGCGCACATGTGAGATGCAAAATACATCATGCATAGATGATGGTGGTGGTGGTGGATGGTGTACAATGGTCGGATGCGGACAAGACGCGTCGAATGCAAATGACGAGTCGTTTAGTAGAAGGTGTTGGGGCGCTGGCCGGCGAAGGTACCAACGTGACGAGGGCGACGGTGAGGCAGGGGGAACTTGAGACCAGGAGCCATGAGCTGCTTGATGTAAGGGCGCTTGACGTCCTCGTTCTTCTCAATCTCGGCAATCTTGAGAATGTGGATCGAGGCGAATCGGGCACGGTGGCGGGCAGCCATGTCCTGGTACAGAGACTCGGCGGCCTCGGAGCGCGAAAGGGCACGGAACTCCTTGTACATGTTGTGGGTACCCGATCGCGAGTTGTATCGCAGCCAGACGGCGAAGTTCTTGACCTTGAGGGGCTTCTTCTCGTGGATCTATGAGGAATCAAGCAAAAATGTCGGAACGAGTCAGTCTGGGGTCCATCGAATGACAGAGGATACGAGATGTGTGCGGGTCGTGACGACAAGAAAGAGCGGCAGGTCGTGTGGCTGAGGAGTCCGTATGCCACGCTCCTTGGCCTTGTTCTGACTGGGTATGCTACCCTGGTTCTCGCACGGAGTCATTCGCCCTGCGTTATCCTGGCCTGGTGTCCTGACCAGCAATGCTACGACGTGATTGCATGAGTTGGCTGATCGCTGCTAGTCGCTTTTCTGCATCCATGGATGTCCTCCAACACTTTGTGACCATCTGAGAGTCCTTGTCTGACTATCCAATCTGCATGATATCTGCCTCGTGCATAATCCGCTGCGATGCTCTTTCTTGTCGATAACGTCCGGTTTCAATGCAATACTTACGGCGTGGATGGCAACAATCTCACCGGTGGCCTTCTTCATCTTTCGGAGCTGACGAACGAAGTACCAGAAACGAGACTCGGCGACCGACTTGTTGACGGCGAAGATCCTCATGCGGTAGAGCTTGGGAGAGGGCTCCTTCTCGGTGGGAAGGTGGCGTCCAATCACCATGTACTCAGTGAGGCGAGTCATCTTGAGGACTGTTGTTTGGTACGAGATGTTGGTGGTGCGAGGGAAAGAAGGTTAGTCATTTGTTCAAGTGATTGAGTTGTGTGGATTGACTGCTTGCTTGATCGCATCAGCGTTGGCGGTGTAGATGCAGCATTGGTTGGAGCGATGGAGAGGATCGTTTGTGCTGCGCGCCAAGTATGTGGACATGGATGTTCAACAGGAGTGCATCGAGAGCCGGCAGCTATCTGCGCTGATATCTCCACCTCGTGGTGCTATGCGTCTGATGGATGCCCTGCAACGTGCCTCAGAGCACTCCGACAACGTTGCGACATTATGCCCTGCGCTTCGGAACTTTGCAATGGTCTAGCTTCCTCCGTCCTCTACGCTCTACTATTGGCAAGCCGTCTTAAGACATCTGAATCCTCTGCCCATCCTTGCCAGATTTGCATTTCTTTTCCGTTGTGTGCATACGCCAGAATCGCTGAATGACGAGAAGGGATGCAAGAACGACGTTCGTGCTGTTCGTTGAGAGATGTTGTATGTGGTTGCAGGAAGTAGCGAATCGAGAATGCAGAGTCGGGTATGGCTGGTCGGAATGCTGCTGATGCCAATGTGTGCAAGGATGCTGGGGTGATGCCTGCTGCTGATGCGATCAAGAAGTGTTTGCAGCAGAAACTTACGTTATTTGTCGACGGGGAGGGGAGTTGGTTGGTCGTAGGTAGAAGCAAGAAGGATGGCGACGAAACGATGTCGAATGCCAATCAGCACGGCTGCGGAGGCACACTGGCAATCTCGCCTCGCTGCCACATTCACCACAGCTCTCAGCTCTCAGCTCACGGCCCAGCGCTTCCAATTTCGACCTTGATTCCATCTCGCTCTGGCTGCAGCGCTTCCGAAGACTTGTCTGCAGTCCGAGGCTTCGCTGATGAGCCTTGCTCAATCTTGGCAGTGGCATCGGGTCCTTTGGCGACAAAGTCGCCGTCTGCTGCCTTAGTTCGACTCAAACTGGCCGAAGCTGTGTCCAACGAACAAAGGTATGGTTGCAGACAGGCAGTACCTCGACGGACAATTCAAGTGAGTTTTCCAAATGTATTCTTCTTTTGCACTTTCAGGTGGTCTTGTATTGCGAGACTTCGAAAAACTATAGCCATACACGTGACTCTCATCCCAAGCACGTGCCGTGAAATATCCGCAGCATTTGTTAGCTCGATGATTCAACCGAGTATCTAGGAAAAACAAAAATTGCATCATCTCGGCGATGGACGAGCCTTTTTTTTAGTCAATCGGCGATCAGGGTTGTGCCTCTGCCAGGCTGGCATGATCGAGATGATCGCGGTCAGTCCGACTGTATACCGGATGACCCACGTCTGCTACACTGTGGGACCATCTTTGGACCGAAGTACGGCTGTCCAGAGCAGCAAGGTCTTCAGGCTCGCTTTGGACGGGAATGTGAAGTGATCACAAGCAAGCAAAGATGAAGAAGGGACGTCTCAAGGGCCTCACAGCAGAAGGTGGAGGGGACTTCTTGTTCCACGCAGCACAGTGCGAGTCCAGTAGCACTGTCATGAAATTTTGTGGCAGGAGAGCGCGAATGTGTTTGGGTGTGTGCTGCATTGAATCTGGAAAATGAAATGTTAACCGAAAGTGACTTTGGCGGTCGATCGTGTTGAACATCATTTCTTCTTCATCGCCCGCATCACCACTCAGCCGCCATCCGCATTCAGCATCCGTCCATCTATCCATCCACTAGAGTTGTGGCTGAACCCTTCCACAAACACTCGCATACACACGCATTCGACCTCAGCGACCAACGACCTTCCAGCATCAAGCAACGAAAAGGCGCCTCACAGC
Organism: Pseudozyma hubeiensis SY62; assembly: GCF_000403515.1. Classification (NCBI taxonomy): domain Eukaryota; kingdom Fungi; phylum Basidiomycota; class Ustilaginomycetes; order Ustilaginales; family Ustilaginaceae; genus Pseudozyma; species Pseudozyma hubeiensis. The sequence continues at coordinate 88,111 of NW_012133840.1, forward strand.
TCAGCCACCTCCTTTTCCGACGCCACTCTTGATAGCCTCCGCGCCATTCTGCCCGGCCAGCATCGCCTGCTATGCTGTTCGACGAAGCGCATACAGAGGAGCTCAAGGCCTGGCTCACCTCTGAGCTCGGCCCCATATGCGACGCCGATCCCGAGGTGCTTGCCGACTACGTCCTCGCCTTGCTCAAGCACGAAGGTCCTCAGGCCGAGCTCCAGACGCTCCTCACCGAACAGCTCGAGGACTTCTTGGCCGCAGAGACCGAACCTTTCGTAACAAAGACTTTCCAGGCGATAGCCGACAAGGCGTACCTCCCTTCATCAGGGTCCGCCGAAGCCGACCACACCGCCGATTCCAATGCCCTCGCATCCACATCCGACTTAGCTGCAGACACTTCCACCTCATCTAGGAAGCGAAGAGCAGACGATGACACCCGTGACTCTACCCGCTCTCCTCCCAGGCAAACACGGAGGCTGCAGGACAGCACCGCTACACCCGGCTCGGATGATTCCCGCGCAGGTCGAGCCCGCGAGCGCGATTCGAGGGAACGCGCGGCAAACACAGACGGCACCGATGCCAACGGCGCGCAAACCGAGGGCGGACGAAGGGATAATCGACCCAAACAGCTCTGCAGAGACTACCACAACAAAGGCTTCTGTCCTCGCGGCGCTAGCTGCAAGTTTGAGCACTCGACGGATATGCAGCCCGCCAACGCCAATGCACGCAACCAACAATCGCAGTCACAACGGCAGCAACCGCCATTCCATTTGAGCGGCATGATGGGTCCAGGTGGTCCAAATGCTATGCATGGCCCGCCAATGATGTTTCCGGGCGCTCCATTCGGTATGCCTCCACAAGGCTGGCATCCCAGCATGGGCCCACCTCCAGGCATGGCTCCTGGCAATGCCGGTCCCGGAGCTTCTCCGTCTCACCTGAATGGCGATGGTCAGAACCTGGCAAACCGAATGGGAGGGCAACTGGCACCGCAGGCCTCCGACGCCAATCACTTCAGCCAAGCGGCGCCGTTCAATGGCGGCATGGGTCCCGGAGGTCGCGGCGGAGCAATGGGCGGACGAGGTCGTGGACGTGGCGGTGGACCTCCCGGCACTTTCCAATCTGCACGACGATCCAACACCACCCTCGTCATCGAAAATGTCCCAGCAGACAGCCTCGACCTCATCAAGGTCAACGAGTACTTCAAGAAGTTTGGCACCATCACCAACATCAGCATCGACAAGCCTGGCTCCAAGGCGCTCGTCAGCTACTCGCAGCCCGCCGAGGCCAAAGAAGCACACGAGAGCCCCGACGTCATCTTTGGCAACCGCTTCGTCAAAGTCTACTTTCAGCGTCTGGACGAAGCTGCTGGAGGTGCTCCGGGAGCGGGCCCCACTCCACGACCGCCTCCGTCGTCAGCGCCGCAGAGGGGCGGTTTCGTTCCCGGCAAGACTTCCAACGTCTACCACGCCCGTCCTCCTGTCGCCGGAGCAAGCACACCCGGAGGAGGTCCCGCTGCTCATGTCGGCGGCATGTCCGAAGAGCGCAAGAAGCTGCTTGAAGACCAACGAACCAAACAGGCCGCTCTGGATTCGCAGCTAGCCGAGCAAAAGGCGCTTCTCGCCAAGTTCGGCGACAAGTCACTCACCGCTGAAGACAAGAAGCAGACCATGACCCAGCTCAAACAGCTCGGCGATCAGATCAAAACCTCGACCGAAGCCGTCAAGGCTGCGGTGGAAGCACTGCAAGCAGCACCCAAAGAAGCACCCTCTTCCTCCGCAGCAGCAGCAGGCGGTGCTGGCGGAGACGTGGAAGCTGGAAGGCGGAAGGCGGAAAAGGAGAAGAGAGAGAAAGAACAGCTGGATCGTGAACTCGATCTTCACGCGCAAGGCTCTTCACCTGGATCCACGACGGAAGAGCTCAAGAAGAAGCTCGAATCGCTCAAAGCCGAAGCTGCGTCGCTCGGCATTGATGGCGCCAACGCTGGTGCAGGATACGGGTACAATGGACGAGGCAGAGGCAGAGGTGGTTACGTTCCACGCGGTCGCGGAGGCTATACACCGTACGCAGCACGAGGTGGTCCCGGGGGTATGGGTGGCGGACCCAATCGGTCGTTCCGCATCGACAACCGCACGACGCGACTCAAGATCGAGGATCTGCCCGCCGGAGCTGACGCGGAGAAGCTCAAGCAGCATTTTGCCGCCTTTGGCGAGTTGGACTCGTTCGATGCCGATGCAGCAACTGTCGTGTACAAGGCACGCAACAGCGCTGAGCAGGCCTTGAGAGGTGGAGCGGAGATTCCCGACGTCGGAATTGTCAAGTTATCGTGGATCCAGCCTCCTGTTGCGGCTGCTGCCGCACCTGCTGCTACGACGGCTGGTGTGGAGGGAGCTTCGACGGGGGACAAGCCGGCTGCGACTGAGGGTGGGGATGAGGAGTATGACGATGATCGGGATTCCAGCTGGAAGCGCTGAATGGGTTTGCTGCACGTATATCTTAAAAAGTCTCTGCTCGACGTCGTTCCTGTTTGATCAGCTTGACGCTCATAATAAAACCCTACATCTCGTCTCCTGCTGTGGGTCACCAGAGCAGGCGGTGGGGACTCCGCAGACGTCCATTCTCGGTCGTCACGTTTGCCTTCCCATACTTTCGTGTTCTTCGACTGTGCGCATCAGAGCGTGAGCGACAGCCTGGAACGAATCACCATCTCGACCTCGACTCTGTTCCATCACAGCCATCTCTCCGCGGGCTCTACATGTAGATTTATCAATGAGATTACTGTAGCATGGGTTTTACAGCCACAAAAGTCGTAAACATGTGCGATCTGTTTGGATGTTGCCACTGCGCTGCCTGTGCATAAGGTGGTTTATGCCGAATACAGCTCCTCCTTGAGCTGGATTCCGAGCTCCTCACGGACGCTCTTGAGAGCCTCGACGTATTGCTTGTACTGGTTCTCGTTCTCGACCTTCTGCTTGATGCCTTCAAAGATGCGCACGGCGGTCGAGTAGTCGTTGACACGTCGACTGGCACGAAGGGCCGACTCGATGACCTCTGGCGAGGGTACCAGATCGTAGGCAAAGCAGTTGTTCAATCCACGCTGCAGCTCGAACAGGTCCTCTACGGCGTCGAAGAATCCAACGTAGCGCGTGTTGAAGGCGTCGAACGACTCTTCCTCGTGGTGTGCGGCGTAGCCACGGACTGTGAAGGAAAAAACAAAGTGAGAAGTCAGCATCGGCTCAGAGGACAAGAGGTTCGGTTGCTCTTTCGCCCCATTGGATCTGGGAATTCCTATGGGTCCAGGATTAGCAAGCCGCGAACTAGAGCTCAGTAGCAGTGTAGCAACAGCAGCGGTCGCGGTTTGGGCATGGAGGTTCGACATAAGCAGCGTCGGGCTAGGCTGCCATTGTCCTTTTCGCATGAGGGTCGATTGTAGTGTCGGTGCTCAAGAGCATGGCATAATCTCGGATGCGCGGATTAAAACTAGCTGAGCAGATGTCTCGACCTGACTGTCAAGCTCCTCAAGACGAGAATTCCAATTCGCTTCCTTCCGGCGTGTTGTGAGCCAATTCATGAGACTTGGACTAGGGAAGCGTCGAAGCGATCGATGGGTTATGTTGCGACTCTCGCCGCTACAGGATTTTCCTGCTTTGAGTGTTCTGCTGTATGAAAAGGTGCTGCTGCTGCTGCTGCTGTTGCTGAGGCTGACTGTGATGCTACTGATGCTGTTGCTATTGCTACGGCTGCTGCTGTGTCTGCTACTGCTGACTGCATTGCTCGGGGGATCATCCGATCCATCGAGCAAACCCCGACATGCTGCATGTGTACTGATCGGAAAGGGGCGATAAACGGGCGAAAGTCGAGGAAAACTTACCCTGCTGAGCGACGGCAACAGGGGCGGCACGTCCGAGAAGGGCAGCACGGGCCGAAGTGCTGACGGCGGCGGTGCGGATGGCTCCAGTGAGGAAGGACATGGCGAAACGAAATGCGATAGGGACCGGGTGAGATGGATGGTGGTGGTGACGACGGAATTGAAGGTAGTGCAAGGTGACAATTTCGAGTTTAGGCACAACCCGTCGTCGTCTCGAGAAGAAAGCGGATTACAGTTAGCCAATTTCGTGGAGCGGTCTCACAACGTGTGGGCGATGATGCTGATGATCTCCCTTGTTTCTCACAGTGGCTTTCAGCTGGTCCCGATTGATGCCTCGATGTCGCCGTCTGCTGCCTTGGCGATTGAGTCGGAAGCGACCGAAAAGCAACGCGAAAATTCCACATTTCAAGAGACTGGCACAGCGACGTTCCCTGACTCTTCCGTCGTTGATGCCTGTTTCGGATTTCAAATCGCAGCTTCCCACCGCACAATATTCGAATCTCGAGTCAATTCGCACGGAAAATGACAGAGGCCCGATCAATTCGCGACTTCCTCTCATCGCAGATTCGAGGCTCTGACAGAGAAACGATTCTCGAATAACGCGCCTGGCTGGCCAGCGAAGAAGACGTGGAGCCTTGGCTCGTTGCGCTCGAACCAGCTTTTGTGAACAGCAAGGCTCTCAGCGTGCAGACGTCGTGTCTGAATTAGCCTTGCTAGAGAGAGAGACACACACACACACACCGACCCGCGCGCTGGCCGCAATTGAGATCGACACTTCTACACTTCTTCTCATCCGTTTACGCTGACATTGCCATCACCATCACCGTCGTCGTCATTACCTCCCGTCTTACTCTCATCTCTCATCACAAGTCACGGCGCAGCCCATACCTAAAGCGCCGCACTCTTCCAGACAACGCACTACACCTGGACCTGTCTTGTGGCTCGACCCTGCCCCGGGAAGCAGCTTGTCTCACACCACACCTCATCCCGACACGGCACGCTCTAGCATCAGAAATCCAGCAAAGGCAACATGGTCATTCTCGCCGCTTCCGTCTCGACCCGAGGCGGAAAGCCCGTCATCAGCCGTCAATTTCGTGATATGCCAAGATCGCGCATCGAAGGTCTCCTTGCGTCCTTCCCCAAGCTCATCTCTGCCGGCTCACAACACACTTCCGTCGAGACCGATGCGGTTCGCTTCGTGTACCAACCTCTCGAGGATCTCTACATGATCCTCATCACAAACAAAAACTCCAACATCCTCCAAGACATCGACACGCTTCACCTCTTTGCCCGCGTCACCTCCGACATCTGCAGATCGCTCGACGAGAGTTCGGTCCTCCGCTACAGCTTCGAGCTCCTCGGAGCCTTTGACGAGATCGTTTCGCTCGGATACAGGGAGAATGTCAACCTCACCCAGGTCAGGTCTATCCTCGAGATGGAGTCGCACGAGGAAAAGATCCAGGAGATCATCGAGAGGAACAAGGAGATGGAGGCAAAGGAGGAGCTCAAACGTCGTGCAAAGCAGCTCGAGATGCAGCGCAGGGACGCCGCCCGTCGCGGTCAGATGGGCGGCAACTCGGGCGGATTCGGCTCATCCGGTGGATACACGGGTGTACAGCAGCGATTCGAGCCACCACCGACACAGGCGCCTGTTCAGACCGGCTTCTCGTCCAGCTCGTCACCTGCGGCGAAACCGTTCAAGGGCAAAGGTATGCAGCTCGGTAAAAAGTCCAAGGGCGCCGACCTGCTGGGTGCTATGGGTGGCGATCTGGCCGCCGCTGCTGCCGCTGCGGATGAAGAGCTCACCGCCGCTGCCAACGCTGCTTCGGCCTCACTAGCTGCTGCCAGCTCAGCCCCATCAGCGGCCGCTGCTCGCGCGGCACCAGCAACTACAGCGGCTGCCATCGACCCGCTCGACTTGCTCGATCCTGTCCACCAAGAACCGGTGCACGTCGTCATCAAGGAGCGCATCTCTATCACGGGCAACCGCGATGGTGGTCTCGAATCGCTCGAGATCAAGGGCGACCTCTTGCTCAAGATCACCGATCCCACGCTTGCTAAGGTTCGCTTGCAGCTCGCTCCACCCGAGGCCGACAATCTCGTGCTTTCCGCCGGCGAACTTCAATTCAAGACTAACCCCCAAGTCGACAAGGCTGCGTGGTCCTCCGATCGCATCGTCGCGCCGCGAGACGCGAGGAAGCCCTTCCCGGTCAACCAGTCGCTCGGTGTCTTGCGATGGCGGATGGTCACCAAGGACGAGACTGCGTTGCCGCTCTCGATCAACTGCTGGCCTTCTCCCAACGGTCAAGGCGGATGCGATGTTAGCATCGAGTACGAGCTCGAGAATGAAGATCTCGGTGAGCTGCGCAGCGTCATCATTGCGATCCCCTTGCCGTCAGGCTCCGTGCCTTCGGTCGAGTGTCCCGATGGCTCGTGGTCCGTCAATGACGAGACCAACAACCTTGAGTGGACGCTGGAGAGTATCTCGAGCGCCAACAAGTCTGGCAGCTTGGAATTCTCGGTCACGGAGGGCGCGGATAACGTCGACGTCTTCTTCCCCGTCGTTGTCGACTTTGTCTGCGAAAAGACGCTCTGCAACGTCACGGTGGCAGACGTCGTCTTGGCCGATACGGGCGCTCTTACGACGTTCTCCCAGCAGTCGGTGCTGAGTGCCGATAATTATGTGATTGCCTGAACTACCTTTGTACATCTTCACTCTTCTGCAACATTGTTTTACCATATAGCTGACTCGCGATGCTCTAGGAGGACTGTGGATGCGGAGTGCTTTAGGCAGGGATGTACTTGTCGGTCCGGGCGTGCTTCGAATGTTCTAGACCGAGTGTTGTTGCTGCAAGAGAGGGCATTCCATGCGAGGGACGGAGACTTCTTCGACGACGAGATGTCCACTTCATGCGTGGAAGTATATATACGTCACATTCGCGGCCCACACCAGCTAGATCCTTTAACAGCTCCAATCGATTAACGGTTAAATCACGCCCTTCACACGGGCGAGCCCTCGGTTCGATTCCGAGTTGGAGCACCCTCCTTTTTTGTTTTTTACAATCAACTTTTCGAGCAAATTAATTCCTCCTCTCTCGATTGATGCATACACATGAAGACGCTGCAAGGATTTGAGAAGGGGAATTTTTTTGTCGAGCATGAGCTTGAAGCGCCTGTACAGTATGTCAGAAAACGAGAAGAAATGGGAACAGGCAAATGCTTAGACACGACACAAGAATGCTTGAGGCGAGAATCTTTAACGCGAGGGGGAAGGAGCCGTAGTCATGTTTGTCTCGATCATCTGCTCTTGAGCAAGCATGAGCTCCTGCTGTTCGGCCCACATCTCTGCCGTGGGTAGGAAGGGCATCCAGGGCATCTTATAGTTGGGCAGGTTGGTGATGTCGACCACACCGTCCTTGGGCACCGAAGCGTCACGAAGGCGCATACCGGTCATGGTGTTGAATTTGATGGGGGGAACGGCGGGATCGCCGTTGATGCACATGAGGACTTTGGCGACAGGGGTTTTTCCTTTTCGAGCGGGCGGGCTGTTACCGTCCGACGAAGGCTGAGGAGCGCCGTCAGAGGAGTCGGCTTGACGCTTGTGTACGAAGAACGCGGACGAGTCGGCCTGGAGCACGTCTCGACGAGAAAGAGATTGCGAATCTGAGGAAGGACCGGAGGAAGAACCACCAGCAAGGGCTTGCTGGTACTGGCCGATGGTCATCAGCTGACCGTTGTAGCGAATGTAGCCAGATGGAACGGTACTGCCTCGGTTTCCGAAGGCAGCATTGCCAGATCCAGCATATCCGCTCATGCCGCCGCCGGATCCAGCTCCGGTGCCGTCACTACCCATGCCTGCACCGGTCCCAGCTCCAGGGCCGTTGCTCATGCCACCAGCTTGCGGATAGATGCCACCCATGCCGTTGCTCCCCATAGGATATCCACCCGTTCCAATGCCCTCCATACCATTGTCACCCATACCGCTACCTCCCATACCGTTACCTGTCATACCATTGCCTACCATGCCAGCTCCAGCTGCTCCGCCCATGTATCCGTTGCCTGTACCAAAGCCTTGCTGGCCGCTGGGATAAAATGATCCGCCGCCGTTCCCTCCCCGAAAGTCTGTGCCTCCCATCTGCTGTCGACCACCAGTAAATCCTCCACCGGCGCCGCCAGCTTCGGCAGGGCCACCTCCTCCACCCATACCACCCGCCATACCTCCAACCCCAGCTCCAGCACCTCCAGCTCCACCAAACTGACCTGCGGCAGAACCACTACCAGCAGCGCCTTGACCAGCAGCACCCGTTACCCCACCTTGATCACCTCCCGTAGCCCCACGCTGTCCACCACCAGCGCCTTCACCAGCATCAACCGGAGGCGTGACGTGCAAGCACATCCACCCACCCGGCAATCCGTTCCCGCTCAGCGTCTCGCTAGCCAATCGTGGAATCATACCCGTTGCGTACGGATACGGCATCTTTTGCAGCACAGAGACACCTCCTACAGCTGGGTGAGGAATCTGATTTTTGTCGACGGCGGGGATGGGTACAGAGCCAAACATCCAGTCGGACGTCTTGGATGAGATTCGCGTCAGCCACGACATGAAGCTTCGTCGCTGGTGTACCATACGAGACGCATGGTGCGGGTGAGAGTCGTGCACCTGGACGGCGAGAAGCACGGGTAGGAACACGAGCAGGAGAGTGAGTAGCTTGATCATTGTGAGGTGAGAGTGATGTTTTCATGCGATTGGTTGCTCGTTGACTTTGAAGAGAGGCTAGAAGGTGAGAAAGAGGGAAAGATTTGATGGTAAAGTGGAAGAGTTGCGGAAGCATCGCATTGCCTCTAGAAAGCGATCGCAGACATCGCTCTTGCAAAAGACCTTATTTCATCTTCTCCCGTCATGCTTGTGGGGGTGGTCTAGGCTTGTCTCCACCGAGTTGCAACCGATCGTCAATTTTTTCGACCCAGGCAACCGGTCCTCATCTGCAAAGTTGACCGCAACGAGGGCGTCGACCCACTTCGCCCACATTGAGACTGCGGCAGCCCATCGTCAGGAGCACGCACATCGTCAGAACCTTTCTAAACTCCAAGGTCAATCTGCCAAGATGGTGTCAGAAAGATAAAAGCGCGGTCGCCTCTCATATCGTCGGTTCGTCGTATCAACATACGTCTTGTCTTCCCCAAAAAGTAAGACACAAATATGCGGATTTCGACAGTTCTTTCCGTTCTCAGTCTCTCGAGTGTAGCTTTGGCTGTAAGTTCCGACTTTCCATCCTCAATAACCGCGATCTCGACTTCACCGTGCTGACTCTGCCGACGATCGCGACCCCGGCCACTGCAGGTGCCTGTCATCGAACGACGCTCAAGCAGAGCCGAATGTCTCGCCGATGCGCTAGCCAAAGTATTCCCGATCGCCAGCGCCGAATTCTACTACGTGACTATCTGCTTCATCGGCCGCAGCACCATCGACCTCAAGGACAAGTCGATGAACAGATGGCAACCTTGGTACAAGCATCTGTCCACGGTGACGTGCGATGGTGAAAGGTATGTAGAAGTGATACTCAAAGAATTTCAATGTTTCGGGTAGATACTGACGCTGCGCTGCATTTCGTTGATAGAGCTGATTGCTTCGCTATAGGTCATAAGAACGATTGGATTGGATCGGCGTTTCCGGGTCCGGACAACATTGCATGGAAGGAAAACGTCCCGGGCAAGTGCACGTATAGCTACGTCGTCTGGCACGAGATGGCTTGTACTGAATGAAACTCACAAGTTCTTTTGCCCAGAGTATCTAGAGGCGCATCAGTTGAGCTTCGTCAGACTGACAAGTAAATGAGTGGGTCTCGCGGGATTGGTGACAACTCTGAAGGCTTATTGAAGGGTGGAACGTTGGTGTTGCAAAGCTTTTCGCCACGGAGCGATCTGATCGAGCAATGAAACATCAATCAGACGAATTGCTGTTCCGTGAACGGGCTGTGCTTTCGTATTCCCACCTTGCGCGGTCCCACCAATCCTGAAATGAAGTCAGATGAGACCTCCCGAGCACTTCAGCTCCCATCTCATCTCAACATTCCTGCTGCACACCCTTCCCGAGCACACCGTCTCTGACCCATTGCGTAGAGTCCCCGCCTCGCAGAGTTCAGCCCCGGAAAGCTCCCAGCATGCTCAACGCTACGAGGGAGTTCCGATCAAGGTTGCAACGCAGTTTTCCTGAGATGTCCCTTCCATTAATTCGATTCGGCTCTTTAAGAGCGCTTCAAGGATCGATTGTTCTTCAGCCCCTCACACCTCTTCCACTGAGCTCGAAACCTCCTACTGTCTCAATTTTGTCCTCAACATGTCCGTCGTCAAAGTGCTTGCTGTGATGTTTTTGGTCTTCAGCGTTCATGCCGTGAGTTGCCTCTCAATTGCACTTTTTCCCTTTGTCTGCGGAAGTGGATGTTTACTGACTCGTGTATCGCACCACTCTCAGACAAGCACTCTGGAGCGTCGCAAACTAAGCCGTAGCGAATGCATCCGAAAGATCACCGACAAGGCGACCGACGAATCGCCCATCGACACCGACGTCGTCATCTGCTATCACGGTGACTCGAGCACAACCGATCGTCAGCCTCCCCACTACGGCTATTGGGGTCATGACACGTGCAGAGGCGCAAAGTGAGTTCTTCCCCAGCAGCCCGGTTTGAATGAAAAAACAGAGGAAGAGGTTGATTGACGCTTTCCGGAAATTTGCGCAGCATCGATTGCTTTTGGATGCGAGCTCCAAACACCTGGAAAGGCAACGGTGATGCTGGTGACAACAACATCGCCATGAAGATCGATGGAAAATGCACTTATAACAGAGACACTGTTACCGTCGAGTGCAAGTAGTGACGTCGGAAGCTTACCGAGGTTCGGATAGCCTCGCTCGTCGACATGCTCCGAAGCATGCCACAGCTCCATCGCTGCTGCGTCTCCCAATCTGTAGTGCTTGTCTAGATTTGTAACTTCCGTCAACACACATTTCACAAATCAATACATCAGATCTTGAGTTCAAAGAGTGCAATTTGTATCATCCGTCCTAAGCTAGTCCGGGCCACTGTCGGTCCTGAAGTGTTTCGTCGCGCAAGGATACAAATACTGAATACAATTACGAAGGACGAGGGGGTCGATTCTGGTTGAGCATGCTCAAGAGCTGATGAACAGATTGCTGACCACTTTCTTGGCCGGCTGCGGCGGCGTTGGAAGTGGGAGGCGATTGCGGTTTGGGTGGCTGCATGGGTTTGGGTGCACCAGCCGCCGACTGAAGCAGAGCAGCAATGTTGGGCGGAAGTCCTGCGGATCCTGCAGCGGAAGCGTGAGTGGCTGGCGGACTGCGTGCCGGCGGGCTAGCGATGGAGGGAGGGGGAGGTGTAGAGGTCGCAGCTGTCGCCGGAGGCTTGGAAGCAGCACCAAGGGATGCAAGCAGCTGCTGCACCTTCTGTGCTTGTTCGAGACGGTTGACATCGCCGGCGTCCGCGCCTGCAGCTGCTGCCGATGGTGGAGCAGAGGCGCCAGCGGCAGCAGAGCCAGAGCCAGCACGTCTACCCCAGCCATTGTCCACAGGTGCACCAGTGGAAGGAATGGGTGGACGACCGTATCCAAGACCTGTCTCACCGCCAGCGGGTGGGCCGTAGTCGGCGGATGAGGAGCCTCGGTCCGACCCACCGGCTCTGCCACCCCGAACGGACTGAGCGGCAGGCGGACCAGGTTGGAAACCAGGTCCACCGGCCTGCTGCGGAGCTTTGGCCCACTCCATGTCTTCATCTGTGACGACGTCCCAAGCAAATTTAAGGTCCCACTGACCATCAAGGTGTGAACGGCCGTTGAGCTGGTCATGAGCAAGCTGACAAGCACGGCTGTCAAAGTACTCTACAAAGCGGCTGTTCTTCTGCCCAGGGTAGTCGCGGATCTTCTTGAGATCGCCAAACTCTGCAAAGACTTGTCGCACGGCGTCATCATCGAGATCCTGCTGAGCACCTTTGAGCACAGTGAAGAGGGTGCCCTGATTCTTGTCACGATCGCAGCGCTGTGCTTTGTCCTCCTCACGTGGCAGCGAATAATGGATGTTGATGGGACGACCGCCAAAGAGAGCGCCCTTCATTGCTAGCATGGCGTCTCTTGCCGAGCGAAGGTCGTAGTACGTGATGAAAGCGATGCCACGCTTGTTGACCATGTCGAAGAAGGTCTTGATCTGGCCGAACTGCTCAAATTGCTGCTTAACGAACTCGGCGTCGGTCTCGAAGTTGATGCTTCGAACGAAGATGGTTCGGCAAGGCTTTTCGTCATCATCGAAGCGACCACCACCACCGCCGCCGCCGCCTCCGCCGCGTCCACCGCGCCCGCCACCACGAACCCCGCGCCCGCCCCTTCCGCCACGTCCGCCGCGGAAACCAGTGTCTTCGTCGAGGGGTTGACGGCCGTAGGAACCTTGCGGGGGTCCATCTGACCGGAAGCCCTGGCCGAAGGGAGGTTGCCTGCCGTAGCCTTGACCGTCAAAGGCGGCCGGTGGTGGGCGAGGCGGAGGACCAGCGGGATTGTAGTCTTGCGAGTATCCCGGAGCTTGCTGTGGTGGCTGACCATAAGAAGCAGGCGGCGCCGAAGACTGGTCGTAAGAAGAGGGAGCACCATAAGGCGCACTCTCAAATGAGGCGGGAGTGTATCCGTACGGGGGAGGAGTATTCATGTTCTGACCAGGAGGAGGCGGTAGCGGATGGGCCCCAGGGGGACCGCCGCGGGCGCTCATGCCACCTCTCGGTGGACCACCGCTCGTAGGCATCTGGTAGCGACGATCGGGACCACCAGCGAATTCATTGGCACCAGCGTAGGCATCCTGAGGTGGTGGGTACGGTGCGGACGGATCGCTAATACCGGAAGCGGCAGGATTGTAGGACGGGTAGCCGGAGGAAGGGGGAGGACTCATACCGCCTGGACGAGGCGGATGACCTCGCGAGGGAGGATTGGCTCCGTCACGACCGCCGCGACCGGGTCTTTCGTCATAACCACCGTAAGGATGATGACGATTCATAGCAGTGACCGCGAAGAGGTTTGAGGGGAAGAAATGTTCGTTTCCGTATTCTGTTCCGAGCGAGGGAAGCGGCGAAAGAGGCAGCCGGGAAGGAGCTCAGAGGCAAGGGCAGCTCAAAAGCTCAAGGGCTCAACGGCTCACCCAATAGAGAAGTTGCAGGCCCAAGCACGAATTCGTAACTCAGGTGTTGTGATACCGAACTTGCTAGTGCAGAACGAGAGGGTTGAAACGGATCGTTGCGATTGCGGATGGGTTCCGGTTGGGAAAGCGAGGCGTTGCGGATGACACGACGGAATTGCCGGGGAAGATGATGGTAAAGCAGCAGGAAGCGGCGACGAACTAACCTTCTCACCTCTTGATTTCGGCTTGCCGCCATTCAGAGCCACAACATGATGATTTTTTCATATTGCGATGCGCAAGTGCATCTTCCAAATCGGGCCTCAGCTTTCGTAGATCAGATTTTTGGATTCGAAGAAGGTCTTGATGGTCAAGCACCGGTTTGAACGCCGCACCGCACCTCTCTTTTTGGATTGAAAGCGTCCACGAACGAACCTCACTCCGCACATCTGTACTACTACTACTACTACCACACGCACACAAAAGCGGCTCTTCCGAAGTGACGGACAAGAGCAAGCAGAGACGGATACCTTGGTGCCTCTGCCACGGCTGGTCACTCACCTTGCCTCCATTGCTGGCCTTCCCGTTGTGACGAGCTGGTGCGGGTCATCGGAGCACAGCCGACATGTCGCTCGTCGCTGCGAACCCGCACTTGCAGGAGGCTCTTGCTTCCATCAGCCAAGCTTCGGGCGAGTTCACCAACCCTGATCCGCAGCTTAGAGCTCAAGGCGAAGCTACCTTTTTGGCTCTTCGACAGTCGGAAGGCGCGCTCGACTACGCCTGCTTCGCACTGGAACATTCCCACGATCCGCTCGTGCTCTTCCAGTCGCTCAACGCGGTCCTTTTCGTCTTGCCCTCACTGGCGCCTCAACAGCCAAGTCAGGGTGTCGCATCTCTCTCGCTATTGCGCGACTTTCTCCTTCACTTTTGCGTCTCCCGCAGTCAACATTCCTCTGGATCTCCCGACGCAGCTGCTTCGTGGCCACAATACCTACGCTCTCGCGCCTACCAGACAGCCATCGCTGTAGAGAAGCGACTTCTCGGTCTCGAGCTAGCTCAACATGTTGGTCAGATTACAGGCACAAATTCAGCCCTCGATACTGTCGTTGAATCACACGTTGGCCTGCTCAACACACAGCTTTCGAGTCTGCTCTCGCTCCCGTCTCCCTGGCCCGTCGACGCTACGGAATCAACCGCCGCGCTCGCGCGAATCGTGACAGGTCTGGGCCTAGTCCGTGCTATCGTGGATGAATTCATTCTTACCAGCGCCAACGACGTCTTTGACTCTTCCTCTTCAGACCCAAGTCGATCACAACCCTCTCGGTCCACTTCGAAACCTGCCGTGCCCGGCTCTGCAGTCGGTCTCAATCTACTCCAGCATCGCCAATGCAAATCGCTCATCCAGAATCATGTCCTTGCTGGTCTCATGACGGCTGTCTTCCAGCTGCTTTACAACACCATCTCGGATGCCACGAGCTCGTCTGCCGACACTGCCTCATGGCGACATACCCTCTTCTTCCAAGCTGCCTCGACCACAGAAAAGCTTCTCGGCTGGACCTTTACTCGCTTCGATCCGTTCACCTCGACCGCTTGGCAGCAGCAGTCGAGCTCTCAGCAAGAAGACTCGATGCTGGCGACCGGTGTAGACGAGGAGGACGAACCCAATGCCGCGCTCGCATCCAGCCAAAGCAAGAAGCTTCTTCGTCCGCAGCCGCTTCCCGATGCTTTCATTTCAGTGCTGCTATCAGACGACGTCGTCTCTCTCCTTGGTGCAGCGTACCGCTTTGGTTTGCGGCTGCAAGCCTCAGGCACGGCCAGTCGCGACATCTCATTCTCAGTGCATCGTCTTCGACAATGCATACTTTCCACGTGCAGCTTCACACCGCAGTCCCACAAGCCTCAACATGTCCCTGCGCTGGTCTCCCGCACCAAACATCTCTGCGCCGAGCTGCAGTCCCTGGTAGAACAGGAATGCGCTTCCCCCTCCGCGCTCCTCTCTGCTCGAGGCAACTCGATGCTCTTTTTGGCCCAGGCGTTTCAAATCATCGTTTCCGTCGTACCGCTGCAAATCCTAGCCACTTCTCTGCAACAAGGCGCCAGTGGCGCCCAGGGAAGCTTCGCCTTCATCTCGTCGCTTTCTTCGCTTGGCCAGGCGATCTTTGGCCTTGCCTTCCATCGACCCAAGGACACAGATGAGGAAGACGACCTCGCTGTCCTCACCGAAGACACCGTTGACGTCCTTTTAGCTTGCTGGCAAGCACTGGCCTCATCGCTGCAACAACAACATACCGCTTATGCACAGGATACTCACGTCCAGATTTTCGCAAAGACCGTCTTTGGCAGCATTCGCGATCAGGTCTTTGTTCCCTACGTCACTGGCCGTCTCGAAGCAGCCTCCGTCGTAAGCGGGGAAGATGACATGTCAGAAGTCGAAGAGGTCTCTGCCAAGGACCGAGACGTCTATTCGGATCAGCTGATCACGATTGCTAATTTGGCGCGCACGTCGGCCGCCGATAATCTGCGTGCCTTGCATCAGCTCGCCAAGCCTCTCTGCGACAAGCTGATCGCCAAATCACAACACCAAGCCAATTTCACTGACTTCGAGATGGGACAGACGTGGGAACAGATTCATTGGCTGGTGTTGATTGCAGGGCATGTTCTTGCTGACGATGCGCGTGGCGAAACACCCGAGGTACCCAGCGAGATTGCGAACAGCGCAGAGCCCGACGATCCAGCTGTAGCCCTCATCATGCAGCTTGGCATGCAGCTCCTTCAGCATCTCTCCGCGTTCGGACCTGCCTCTGTCGAAGCAACGAGCCCGCAAGTAACAGAGACGCTGCTGTGGTTCACGGGCCGATGGACGTCGTCCTACCTGCTGATTGACCAACGCTCTGGCTTTGCCACCAATGCTGCTATCCAGCGCGCATTCAGCGATCAGGCAGGCCAACACGTCCTCACATTCCTGCTTCAAAGACTTTCGGAGAACCTTCAGCTGTGGATGTCAGACTCAGACGTGCTATTGCAACTCGCTCAAGTCCTTTCAGCGTTCACCCGTTCCAGCGGCATCATGATCTCCCTTCTCCAACTTCCCGAGATGGAGCAGCTCGTCTCTGGTATCGTGTCTGGTCTGGATCATCTTCCGGCCAACACCCACGGCGCACTCATTGCCTCTGTGGTGAGCTGCATCTACTCTGGCGCCACGCATACCGATGCCCCTTCCGAGCGATCTGCCGAATTCTACTTTAAGCAGATCACCGCCTCGATCGAATCGCGATTCGGCTCCCTACTTTCGCAATCGGATTTTGCAGCCATTTCTCAGCGATCCGACGTCATCTCTGCTGTTCAAACCTCGCTGGATATGCTCGAAGGCCTTGCATCTTCCATCCAGCCCAACTCGGCGGAGATCGTGTACGGATTTATTTCGAAGTTCTTCGGTGCCTTTTCGCAGCTCTGCCGCGTGTACGACACGCGACCGGAGATCGTCGTTTCGATTCTGCGACTTTTGCATACTCTCAGCGTCTCGCTGGAATTAGATTTTGGTGCCGAGCCATTCATCGTCATGGGTATCAACCAGGCTACCTGGGCGCTGATGCAGGCTCTCCAGGGCGAAAACCGCGCAGGCAAGAAAAAGACGCACCTGCTGCTTGCTTCTGAAGCTGGCTCGCCGTTGGATGACGATGTGCCGTACGAAGGTCTCTGTCTCCTGATCGAGCTACTGACAGAGCTATCGGGATCTGCTCGTGCTGGTGTCGACGACGGAGGCTCTGATCAATCCTTGGAATTGCAACCATCAAAGACGAGCGACGTATGTCTGCTTGGTTTCGAGCATGTTCTCGGCTTGCTGCAGACACCGGAACCGCTAAGTGTACCTCGACTCCGACAAGGACTCGGCAAGCTCACTTCCTCCATCTTCAGCCTCTTTTCCGGCCGACTCGTTCTCATCGCCTCCAATACCCACACAGCACACGCGTCGCTGCTCGACAAAGCCATACAGGCGCTGTCGCTGTGCATCAAGACCGACGAACACGACACTGCGCATCTTGGTCTGGAGTGCATCGTCTCCTTCTGCAAAGTCGTCTCGAACCACTTTTCTCCACCGAGCCCGCAACTCCAGTCAGCTCTGCACAACTGTCTGGGCTCTGTGTTGAGGCTGTTGCTCGCAGAGCCGCTGGATCGGGCTCTGTTCTGGTCATCGCTGTTCGCGCTGACGTCGTTGATCAAGGTATCTCGAAGCACGGATCTAGGTTCGGCGGTGGTCAAAGCTGGAGAAGGTGTAGAGAACCGAGCTGCGTTCGAGGCTGCTGCCAAGGAGCTGGTAGAGACGGCGCTGGGACCATTGGGTCAAGACGACGCGGAATGGATCCATGCGTGCAAGCAAAAACTGCCACGATGGAGAGGCCAGATCCGCATCCGTTGAGTAGCACGAAAAGCAAACCCCGTAGCATTCCCTCATACTTGTACTGTCTTCGCATCTACCTCCGTCTGCAATCATATAGACCCTTGAGTTTCAACATCGTCTCTGCGCATGATCGATACCTGACTCAACAACATAAACACTTGTTTTCGAACGGAATTCTCTTAATATAACATGATTGACGAAGGACAGTCGGTGGCGATTCAGTAACGACGGGGTGGCGGACCAGCGTCGTCGTAACGGGGACGCGGGGGGCCATCGTATCGACCACCGGGACCGCCTGCACGAGGAGGGGGAG
The DNA here is from genome assembly GCF_000403515.1 of Pseudozyma hubeiensis SY62. Taxonomy (NCBI): domain Eukaryota; kingdom Fungi; phylum Basidiomycota; class Ustilaginomycetes; order Ustilaginales; family Ustilaginaceae; genus Pseudozyma; species Pseudozyma hubeiensis. The sequence goes on from NW_012133840.1 coordinate 105,845, forward strand.
GTGGGACATCGTCGTACCTTCCAGCGCCACGGGGAGGAGGTGGCGACATGTCACGGTATCCACGGGGTGGCGGGTAGTCGCCGGGAGGACCGCGGGGAGGGAAGTCGCGAGGTGGGTAGTCCATGCCCGGGCCACCACGAGGGGGAGGAGGCAGGTAGTCGCGGTCGCGGGGCGGGTAGTCGCGAGGAGGGGGAGGTCCACGCCCGTATCGATCGTAGGGGTCGCCGCGCATGGGAGGCGGCGAGAAGGGTCGGCCGCCAGGAGGAGGACCGTAACGGTCGTAGGGGTCGCGAGGTGGGTAGGGTGGGTAGCCGCGAGGAGGCATACCGCCGTATCGGTCGTCGCCGTACCCGCCGCGAGGAGGACCACGACCGTATCCACCACCGCCGCCGCCGTAGCCGCCACCAGGAGGACCGTCGCGTCCCTTCTTGGGAGGGCCAAAGTAGCGGCCAGGGGTGGGAGTGCGTGCGCGTCCACGACGAGCCTTTTCGACGTGGATCTTGCGACCGAGGAAGTCAGTGGCGTCCATGGCCGTGATGGCGGCGTCCGCATCCTCGGCCTTCTCGAAAGTGACGAATGCGAAACCTCTTGGCTCACGACTGTGAGGGTCGTACATGATCTGCGTCTTCTGAAGCTGTTGTGGCGAAGATCAAAGTGGTCGAAGCGGGTCAGATAGAACTGGACGTCAGCATTCTGGAAGCCAAATTAGTCTGAAAGGTGCGGTATGTCCACGTACAGCTCCGTATTTGCTGAAAGCCTCTTCCAGGTCACGCTCCGTGGCACGGTTGCTCAAACCCGAGACGTGAAGGTTGTTGCCTGGGTTGTTGTCGCCGTTACCACGGTCAGCACTGTATCGCGAGTAGTGGCATGGAAAAGATGGGAAAGATCAGTTGCAATTCTTGAAAGTTGATTCGTGGCTTGACGAGTGAGTACTAACCGTCCACGGTCCTCTTCCCCAGTACGCATGGGCGAGCGGGATCGCTCGCGCTCGCGACGGGGAGGAGTGGCGGCGCCCCTTGGCGAAGGGCTGCGACCGCCGTTCCAAGCAGCATTGTCGGTCTCGCGGGCGGCGTCACGAGCGGCGTCGCCGTTCCATTGCTGGGCTGTTGGGTCGAAACGGCAGAGAGGGCGTGCGGATGCGGGTTAGTCGTGAGCAGATGTGCTTGGTGAGCTGGACGCGGCAGAAGCAGGTGGGTGAAAAGAGTAGACTGCGGAGAGATGAAAGGGCGCAGGGTGAAGATGACGCAAGAACGCACGCGTGACGATCTCAGATCGCAGGAGCGAGCGTGCTGATCGACGTGGCTGAAAGAGCGGAGATGAGACGCAAGAGCACAAATGCAGCTGCTACATCTGACCGTGGCTCAGTGGCGCGAATGACTGCGGAAACGGATAGCGATGAGATGGACCCGCCGCATCACACGCCTGGAAGAGTTGAGAGTAATCGCAATGCCAGCAGGCGAGCGAAGGGGGCTGCGGGAGAGGACAGGGTGGCCTTCCTCAGCGGTACGACGACGAGAGGCGCAACGAGAGCGGACACGGAGAAAGTGTGATACAGAGGGGACGCAGCAGACGAGGTGGGATCATGTTGGAGGTAGGAGGTATATAGCTGGAACAAGGGTGTGAATCAGAGCGAGATTGTCGGAACACGTACCATCAGTGTCGGCCATGTTGGGCTGATGAGTCGGAAGCAAGTGCCGCGTCGAGCGTGATACGTTGTTGATGGAGTTGAGTTAAAGCGGGTCCCGATGATGAGCGGAATATGAAGGACGGCTTCACCGAATCTAGTCTTGACTGAGCGTGGGAGCAGTCAGCAACTTGGCAAAGGTTGTGGTGTGATGTCAGAAAAGTGAGATCCGCTTCCTCTCGCGGTTCTTCTCGAGGTGGAGAGCTAGAGCCTCCCAGCCGCTCTCCGACTCACGGACTCAACGTTCGGACAGCCCGAATCGCGGAAAAGTTCGAACATGTTAGACTGTTCTCATACAGAGCATCGGCGGTGCGCAGTCGATCACGACCTAAAACTGCTCAACATGGAGCGGAAATTCCAGCAAGTGTCCGTGCCACACGTTACGATCGTTTTTGGGCTAAAAAACACGGTAGCGTGCTAGCAGTGTCACCCATTCATAGTCGTTTGAGTTGTTGAGCGCTGTCTGAACAAATTTGATTGACACATTCGATGGATGGCTAACTTCCGCACCTTGCGGAGAAATCTTCTGAAAATCGCGATTTTGACTCGTCAACGTGCTTCCGGCCAACAACCTCATCTGCTTCACTACCATCATTACCACACGGTGTCTTTCTGAGCACTTCTATCACCCTTGGAGCGCTGATACCTAGTCTCGCACACGAAGGCTTGCATACTCATCCGCACACGAACACCGACGACATTGATCCACCATGTCTGGACGAGGCTACGATCGAGGATACGACCGCGACGACCGCGATGACCGTGGACCTCGAGGCGGCGGAGGAGGCCGTGGTGGCGGAGGTCGTGGTGGTCGAGACCGTGCTCCTCCTACTACCCTCTTTGTGGCGGGCTTTCCGCCCAACATGCGAGCTAAGGATCTCGCCTACGAATTCGAGCGTATGGGCCCCCTGATTCGATGCGACATTCCCGCTCTCAAGTCGGCCACCGCCACTCCCTACGCCTTCATCGAGTACGAGGATCCACGCGACGCCGATGCCGCCTTCCGCGACATGCACGGTATGCGATTCGGACGCAACGAGATCTCGATCCAGTTTGCAAAGAACGCTCCCTCGGCCAGCTGGAGGTTCGACGGCCCTTCGCGAGGTCCCCCTCCTCCTCCTTCGTACGGCGGCCGCGGCGGTCGCGACGGTCGTGACTCGCGCGATGACCGTAGCCGCTCCGACATTCCCCCTCCTCCAGCGCGCCCTCAGCTGACCAAGGAGGAGGAGGAGGAGGCCGACCGCGCCGCCGAGGAGCGTGCCCGTAAACGTGCCGCCATGCGCCGAGAGCGCTCGCCCGAGCCTCGACGTGATGACGATGCCGACTACCCTGAAGACCGAAGGAGGGGTGACTCGCGTCGCGCCGACGACGATGCGGATCGCGAAGAGCGAAACGGTGACAGCGCAGCCAACGGCAACGGCGCTGAGGCTGACCAGACCAAAGAGGAGGTCAAGGACGACGGTGCCAACGACGACGCCGCCGCCGATGAGAAGAAGCCAGAGGAGAACGACGCTGCATCCGGCTGGGTAAGCAACGAGTAGAGGTATCTGCTGTGCTTGCAAGTGCTCGTGACTGACCAGGTTTGCCCTTGTTTGCACCCAATTCTTCAATATGACTCCGTCGTACGATATCTACGTACGCCTCGACGTCTCTGTAGGAGTAAACATCTGGTCGATTCGTGCGTTAGAACCCTCAGAATCCTCAATTTTGATCAGACGGAGCAAGCTAGTCCGTAATGTGATCTCGACGCCAAAACATGTCCCGACTGTCTTCGTACTTTGTAGTAGTATCGCTCGTGAATTTAGAATCTATGACCGTTCGGAAGGTGTGTTGACGTTGCGACGGTCAGTTACTCGCCCATATGCTGTGATGCAAGGCGAGCAAATTTCGGGTAACGGACCTTTTACCGGGACAAAAAAAAAGTTGTCAGGAAGAAAGTGCAAGAAGCGCCAATTTACATTGCTTTGACGTTCGACACACGACACAGAGGTGCATAAAAGGCCTTGCAACCGGCAACGACCCGACGACGGTACTTCCGATACACTTCTTCTCCACCTTCACTTTCCATCACATCGACAACAGGCTCGGCATCGTTTTTCGCTGAAAGATGGTCGCACCTACCGAAGCACAGATCGTCGAAGCGGTCAAGGCGGAACTCGCTCAAGATTCGTTCACCTTCGACCTCTCGCAGCAGGATGAGCTGATCCGGTTGTTGGCGACGTTAGAACTCGAACACGATTGGGACTCCATACCTTCCAAGAAGTTCGCCACTATCCTCTCCAAGCACAGCATCATCGCTTCACCTTCGACGACCAACGGCGAACCCACCGCGTCATCATCAGCCGGTGGGAAAAAGAAAAAGAAGAAGAGCAAATCCGACACCACCATCCCCAAATCATTCATCGACACCACCATCCCCCTACCCCCCGGGATCCGATCGGAATACTTCGACCCGATCAAAGGCAAAGGGCTTGTTGCCACACGCGCGTTCCCGCGTGGCGAGCTGCTCTTCACCGAGGATGCGTACGTACCAACCCCGCCGCCGGAGGCGTTCGACCAGATGAGCAGCGGCGAGCTGTGCGCGCAGTGCTTCCTACCCATCTCATCCGCACCCGTTGCGTTGGCGGTCAAGAATTGCAACAAGTGCAAGTACAGATTCTGCACTAGTGCGTGTTGGAAGCAGGCGATGGCTACGCATCACACGCTGCTGTGTACGGGCATGAATGTCGAGGCGAACGAGTTGATGCGGTTGATCGGGCAGCACAAGTGGCAGAGTTTGCACTCCGTGGCTAGGAGTTTAGCAAGATTGTTGACTACGTTGACGGATGGGTATCAGGGTGAAGGGTGGAAGAGGACGGGCGGTAAAGGGGAGGATTTGACAGACACGTATGGGGACTTCGACACCGTATACGCAAGACTCTCCTCCTTCGCAACCGTATCCGAACTCGAACGACGCTCTCGCAACCCCGGTTGGTCCACCGAGAAATCCTCCTTCGAAGCCATCCTCTCCTCGGCCCACACCGCCCTCTGCACCGCCCTCGACCCCTCCTCCCCTTCCCAAAATCCCAAATTCACCCTCACCCCCACCCAAACCTCCCTCCTTCAACCCCTCTTCACCCTCCCCTCCTTCCTCAAACTCCTCGGTCGATCCAACATCAACATGGAAAAATTCGGTGGTCTCTACTCGCTCCACTCGTTCCTCAACCACTCCTGCTCACCCAACGTTGAGATCCGTCATGTTCCCCAACGCGGCATCCTGGCTAGTATGAAGATCGCCGCTCTCGCACTACGAGATATTCAACCGGGAGAGGAGTTGGTCATCAGCTACATCGATCCAACCACCCGACTTGGAAGGAGACAATTGTTGCTGTACAGAGATTACTGTTTCGGTCCATGTACGTGTAGCAAATGCACCGCGGAGCTGGCCGAGTTGAGTCTCGTATACGATCCCAAGAAACACGGTGTAAAGGGCTTCCTCGACAGCGTAGCTAGAAAAACGGGGGCAGATGCAGAACAGGCAGCAGCAGCACCACAACACGCAAAGAATGGCGAGGACGCAAATCTCGAAGAAGAGCTGCGTGCTTCGCTTGGATTCTGAAACCAAATCCCAAGCAGCTCGCTTGCTTCTGTCGGTCGCTAGCAGCAATCAACACTCATTCTTCCTTCTCTCACGACATCGATCGCAAAGTGTTGGGAACGCTGTTCTGTGTGATTCAGAAGTGCAAAAGAAAAACAAGAGGAACGACTTTGAGACAACAAGTGCATGAGATCTACAGCCATCACTCGTGACCGCCGCTGACGTGTCGAGCACCCGGCGAAGTGGGCGAAAGCGCGGATCCGATAGCTCCTGGATGCAGGGTGTTGCTGCCGGGAGCGCCAAAGACGTTCCTGGCGCCGCTACCCGGTGCGCCCAGACCAAAGGGGCTCATCATGCCGCCGTTGACGCCACTTCCGTTGCCGCTGCCCTGCCCTGAGCCCATGCCCATCTGATGGTGCAGATGGCTCGAGTGTCCCCCTAGTCCGTGTGAGTGGTGCGATCCACCCATGCCTCCAAGACCCGAGGGCGTACCGCTACCGGATCCGGATCCGGCATTGTTGCCGCCAGGCTGCTCAAAGGCGAAACGAGCGCGATCCCACGAGTTGGTAGGTGCACGAGCCCATGGGTCCGTAGAAGCACCGCCGGACATACCAGAGGAGCTGGTTCCCAAGCCAGGAGTGCCAGCAGCATTTTGGTTCAGACCAAAGTTGCCAGACGCGAGGCTGGAACCAATGGAGCCAGGTCCTGCAGCGCCGTTGTTGTATCCGGGTGACAGAGGGCCAGGTGCATTCTGGTTGTTGCCTGAGAAGGAACTCCAGGGCGATGAAGAGCTCACGCCAAAGCCACCACCGACAGCACCGGCTCCGCCGATACCGCCGCCGCCGATACCGCCGCCGCCAAAGAACGATCCTGCGCCGCCCATGCTGCTACCCGTGGCGCCGCCGCCGATCGGGATGGTGTGGCTGACGCGGCGCGGTTTGGGGTCGATGATATCGTCGTCGCCACCAAGAGCTGAACTGCCGAGGATTCCTTCTGGAAGCCGCGGGCTCGTAGCGCCCGATCCGCTGGCGTTGCTAGAGGATCGTCCGTTGCCAATGGCTCCACCGTAGTCGTCGTGCACGTGCTGTTGAATCGATTCCATCGCTTTAGGGCGTCCAATAGGTCCGATGGGTGTCGGTCCACCACTTCGGTAGGCCGGGACACGCTGCGAGAGCGACGATCCTGGTCGAATGCCGGCAAAAGACATGGGATCCGAGTCGGCAAAGGAAGTCGTTCGGCTGCGCATCGGGTCTGTCGAACTGCCTCCGCTCATCGGCGAGAAGGGCGTCTGCGTGGGACTTTGCATGTGGCCAAGGTCCATTCCAGGCATGGATGCTTTGCTGCCGACCTGTGGATTGCCTGCGCTGAGTGCAGAAGAAGAGAGCGGAGCGGCATTCAGATTGAGCGAAGCGAGGTTGTTTGTCATGCCGCCAAGTCCAGGAGCGCCAGGGCCCGGCGACTGCAGACTGGAGCTCATGGCACCGTTGCTGCCAAAGACTCCGTTGTTCTGCAAGCCGTTCGGAAGTGTAGGCGATCGCAGTCCCTCGAGCCCTGGATGCTGACCATAAGCACCGCCCATCTGAGGTTGAGATTGAGCGAGACTTGGCTGCGAGGGCTGCTTGTCTTGAGCTGGCACGAAAGATTGGGCGGGCTTAGGCGAGATGCTGGAGCCAGGCGCCCTGGCTGAGGCGATCGGCACGTTTGCTTGGGCGTTGGGTCCAATCGATCCGAAGCCGAGAGATGGCGGGGCGGCTGAAGAAGGTGCGCCGCCAGCAACGTTGACGGGAGGACGAGGAAGCCCAGCATTGGCCGCAACCGAAACCGAAGAAGTCTGCGAGGCGGAGCCGGCCGGCGTCAACACGGCGGTCGAAGGTCGAGGAGGCAAGCCTTGTGGCGGAGCTGGCAGAGAAGATCCCCCTGCGTTGGTCGAGGATCCTCCTAGAGCAGCGGACGAAGCGGACGCGGCAGCAGCAGGGTGAGCGGCCGCATTCGCAGCGCCTGTGCCCTGAGCAAACTTGCCTCCAGCAGCAGCACGTCGACTCTGAGCCGGATCGGTTCCAATCGCCATGGAGCCAGGCAACGAGCCATTCTTGGCGCCGCGAGCAGGGGTGCCAGGGGCGGAAGAGTTTGCACCCTTGTTGGAGCTGGCCTTGGAACCGGTCGATGGCGAGCTGGGAACGCCTTGTGCAGCAGGTGCTCCGCGGGCGGCGGCAGCTGCCTGCTTCGCCTCGCGATGCGCCTGGGCACGCGCCTCCTTCTCCTTCTGGGCGGCCTCGGCCTTGCGTTCCTGCTCTTCCTTGGCCTTGAGCTCCTTTTCGCGTTGCGCTCGTTGCTGTTCCTCCTTGGCCTTGCGTTGAGCCTCTTCACGATCGCGCTTGGCCTTCTCTTGAGCTTCGCGTTCCAGGCGGATCTTGTCCTCCTTCTCACGACGCTTGCGCTCGACCTCGAGCTGGCGCTCACGCTCTTCGGCTTGACGGCGACGACGTTCCTCCTCCTTCTTGGCCTTTTCGTCCTCGCGTGCTTTGCGTTCTGCCTCCTTCTTGAGCCGGATCTCCTCCTGCTTTTTCAGCTCGGCATCTCGCAGCGCTTGTTGCTGTGCGCGAATTTCGGCGTCTGCGGCGGCTTTCTCCTGGTCCTTCTTCATCTTCTCCGCCTCCTTTGCCTCGCGCTGAGCCTTCTTCTTGTCCTTCTTCTTTTGCGACTCTTTGACGCGACGAGCTTCGCGCGCCTTTTCATTGTCGTCCTCCTCCTCGAGTTCACGAAGCAGTTGCAGTTGGCGCTCCTGAGCCACTCGCTCTCGGTAGGCTGCGAGCACACGCTGCTCGAACATGCGGGCGGCAAAGATCTGGAACATCTTGCGACCTTCCTCCATGCGCTGCTCCTCGGTGAGGATGTCGTCCTCCTCGTCCTCATCTTCCTCGTCGATGTCTTCGTCGTCCACATCGTCGGGTCCATCGACGTCGTCCTCGTCATCGCTGGCTCCGAGCTCAGCGTGGGTGAGCTCCTCGCGATGCATCCTGCGCTCGGCGAGCTGCTCCATCATTTCGAGGAACTTACGGCCATCGTTTTTGAGCATGTCATCGGCAACGGTGAGTATGCCACCTTTGACGGTCAAGCTGCTGCCGAGGCCAAAGAGGTCGTTCGAGTCGTTGGTGCCACGGCGTCGCGAGGAAGGCACAGGGTTGCGCTTGTCGTAGTCGTCGCGAGCACGTTCCTTCTCGAGCTCGATGTCGTCTTCCTCCTCTTCGTCGTCATAGTCGGCATCGTCATCCTCGTCGTCGTATTCGGCGTCATCGTCGAGCTCGTCGTCATCGTATCCGTCCGAAGACTCGGGATGCAGGGGTGCTTTTCGACCATGCGGATGAGAATGGGGATGCTGGTGAGGGTGAGGATGCGTGTGCCTCGTATCGCGTCCTGTGTGAGCCGCCCTGTTGCGAGAGAGGGGATCGCCGCCGATCACAGCGCCAGAAGCATCGAGCGCGACGCTGCCTGGGAACGGACCCGGTCCAGGAGGAGGAGGGATGGTGCCGCCGCTGCTGGCCCATCTTTGCTGGTGGTTGGCATACTCTTCGAGCTCGTCGTAGTACGCGTCATACAGAACCTCCAACTCTTCCTCGATAGCTGACCGCTTGCGACCGCAGACAGCACAGCTGCAGAGGAACTTTTGCTGTTCCTTCATTTTTCGCAGAACAGTTTCCTTCTCAACTTGGACGAGTTTCTGCCTGTCCTTCATGGAGAGGCCGAGCCAGAACTCCTTGATGCGTTCGCGCTCCTCCGCCGAGCTGGTGGACCAAATCTTGGCATTGTTGGCCGAGGCGTTGGTCGCGGGCTGCTGTCCGTGGGTGGAGGACGAGACGGAGCGCTTGCCCGAGTTGGAGGCTGGCGGCACACCGTTTGCAGGTCTAGCTGGCGTCTTGCCGGTCGAATTGAAGGTCATGGGCTGTTTGCCAGCGGCTCGCGAGCTGGGAGGCGGTGGATTCGAGTTGCGCGCTACAGAAGAGACGTTGGTGGAAGGCGGAGGATGGTTGGGAACGGGCTTGGGCGGAGGAGGAACCTCGACCTCGATCTCGTGCGCCTCGTCGTCGCCGTGTCCGGCTGGGGTTCCGGCACCACCCTTCTTCTTTTTCTTCTTCTTCTTGCTCTTGCTTACCGAACGCATGCCGTCTGGGTGCGTGGCCAGGCCGTTCGGTCCTAGCGCATGCTCTGCACCATCCTGCATCCAGCCGCGTTCGCTCGAACGCAGAAGGCCGCCCTGAGCATCGAGGATTTCGTCGTCCTCGTCAAGCTCACCATCGTCGTAGTACTGCGCGTCGTCGACTCCATCGTCGTCGAATCTGTCGATCTCGTCGTCGAAGTTGTCGTAGAGCACCACGGGGGGCGGCAGGGGCTCGACAGGTGGCTGAGTCGGGGGCGGATTGGGGCTGGAAGAGTACTGGCTGTACGCACCATTGACGTTGGCGGGGTGCGCGGTGTTGGCAGCGTTGGGGTGAGGATGGAGAGGCAACGCCTGGTCAGGATGCAGAGCGAGGTCGGCAAAGATGGAGGCGTCGAAGGGCAGTGGTGGGTAAGGGTGGGTGCCTGGCGGATACTGCTGGATGTGTCGTTGAGACGCATGAGCTGCTTGAGCCAACTGCTGGGCCACAGCGATCATGGCTTGCGTCGAGGCGTGACGGTTGGCTGGATCGTTGGCGTTCTCATTGAGGGCGGCCTGAGCTGCTGGAGGAAACTGACCGAGCGGGAGGGCGTTGCGAATGAAGGTTCTCAGATGAGCTGGAAGCGATGTCCAATACGCATCATCGTCCGGGATGCCTTGCGCGTCGCCCTCAATCCTCCGATAGAGCTCGCTCGCGGCTGCCAAGAGCTGCGCTTGCGCTTGGGCTCTCGCAGCAAGCGATGCAGGCGAACGGGGACGCTGTCCGAGAGCAGCAGCTGATTGAAGGTCGTACTCCTGATCGTCGATGAAGTCGGCGTCCTTGGCCTTAGACTTGGACTTCTTCTTCTTCTTCTTTGCAGAAGAGAGCGCGGCGCTGTCGGCATCGTGATTGGAGACGGGCGAGATCGAACGTGGGGGCGTAGATGCGCCAGCGACAGGAGGTTTGGTCTGCGGCATGGGAGCTGGTGGCGCTGAGATAGGCTGCTGCTGCTGTTGTTGAGCAGCAGCGGCGAGCTTTGGCGGCGGAACGGCTGCACCACGAGCTGCTGGCGTCGAGCGTGGCAGCTTGGACTTGGCCATCTTTTCCTCGAGGAACCTTTTGCGGGGTCAACAAGGGAGAGGCCGAGTCGGCGAGGAAGTGGGAGGAGACGGAAGGCGCAGAAGATGTGCTGTTGTAGCCACTTGGAAAGCTATCGTTCCGATCTGCGAGTGATGAGGAAACAGCCTCTTGCTGAGGCGATGCAGATCAGGACCGAGACGACCACAAACAACTAGATGAGCAGACGAGTCGAGGCGTCATGTACCAAGATCACTGCAGACGTGCAATGCTTCGTTTGCAAGTTGCGAGACGCAGATCCTGCGATGGAAGCTGTGGAGATGTGTTCGCTGGACGCCAGGTATGGACTTGTTGAAGCGTCAGATGTAACCAGGTGGCAAGAGAGAGCTGTCCTGTCGTAGGTTGGGAACGGGTGTCGGCTGTGCTGTCAGCGTTGTTATGCGAGATTCAAAGCAGCCAAGGCGATCAATCCAGCGCAAGAGACGAAAAGAGGATTCGTCGCTGTGTGTGCTGGACGCCGATCACGCTGCTATGATCCCCTGCTGATGCCGAAAGGATGCCGAAACCAAGGTCGAAAACAGACTGTAACAAGACGGATTTGAATCTTGACGAACGAATGGGGCTGTCGATCAAGATGTATGAGGAGGTTGATGATGAGATCGATGGCGAGAAGGTGCTCTGCAAGCGATTTGTCGAGTGGACCCGCAACCTCGACTTGGACACCGGCGTCAAGATTGATTGAAGCGGCAGAGACTGACTGACTGCTCACCCACAGAGTGATTGGTGGACTGACCAATTTCCTAGACGGACTGGCTGAGCCACTCACCGTCAGGGTCGGCAGCGCAGCCCACTCTCGATTTGGCTCGCCCTCGAGACACACACCAGCCTCTCTCTCACGCTTTCAGTCAGTTAGTCACACACACACACACACACACACACACGCAGCCATCTTTCTTGCCGGTGCAGAGAGGCTAAATGCGAAAAAATGGGCTTGGGATCCAACCACAATTTCCAGAGTTGCTGCCTCTGCCTCGCTTTCTCGCACCAGAACAGGCTTGGCCAATTAGCGCACCTGGCTCAGCGAGACTGCCTATTGGCTGCCTCTTTCTTTCCTCGTCTTCACCCCTCTCGCGCTCGCCACTATTTTCAAGCCATGCATTTCAAATTGAGGTGAGAAATGAAGTCAAGACCTAAGCCTGAATTTTCGAGCCTGGAAAGGTAATTCAAAATCTGACCACGATATCAGGATGTTTGAAGTAACGAATACAGGCTCGATGAGGGTCTGGCTCAAGAATACGGATTGAAATGGGCACTTTTCGATCAGCACACGAGCAGGCGAGACGCGGGCTGTCTGCAACTCTGATCCTGCAGCGAAGCGGGAAGAAAAAGTGATTGCACGTCAGGGCTCACGGAAGTGGCGCATTCATGTGCTCGAGATTGCGGTCTCAACAGCGCCTGCCTCGACATCACCAGACGTCGTCCGTTTCTGATCGCGTTGAAACCTTGAGTAAGGCAGAGGCAGCAGTGACAGCACAGTCTGCGTTCCGGATGAGAGCATGCTGGCATCTGCGCCGTATCTGTGTCGTCAAGACCTCGATCGCCGTTTTCGACTGCGTGGCTGCTGTCACTTCATCATCCTTGCTCAGGGTGGGGTTGCCAGCTGATGTGGGAGCCACGATGCGAGGAGGTCGAGTGGAAAGCAGTATGTGATGTGTAGCCCGCTTACCCCTGCATCCCCTGACTACGTCACAACGAGCGAGAAGACGGACCAACCTGTTGGTCGTCGTGTATAAGAAGCTTGAGTGTGATTCTTTCATCCCGGACACCATCTTTCGCTCATCCTGTCAAGCCGATCCTGGCCGGCGCAGCATCATCCAGCCACCAGGATCCGGTCCCTTTGCATCATGTCTCTGCTCTCGATCCTGCTCTCCGTCGCTCACACTCTACCCCTAAACATCCCTTCAGCCGACTCATATCCTCGCCACCCCTTGCCCCCCGCTCCTCTCATCAGCCTAGCCACCTCAGCCACCACCTCTCGGCCTCCTACCACACTCTTCTCCGTGACCTACCATCCGTCCACCCACTTCAGCTCAACCAACATGACCCCGCAACTCCCTCCCTTTCACACAGGTCCATGGGACAGAGCCTTCGAAGCAATCAACAACACCCTCGATCGTCTCAAGCTCTTCAAACGCGGCTCCCTTTCGGCACAAGAACGCATCGCCGAACACCTGCGACCCAAAGACCTTCTCCAACGTCTAAAAGATTTCTGGAGGAAGGTCACTTTTCGTCGTCTCAAAGTGACGGCTGCTCAGGCGGAAGGGGTCAAGAAGAAGTATCGTCCGGTACCGAACGAAGGGTATGCCGAGCAAAGGAAGAATGGAAGATTGGGTTCGGCGTTTCCTTCAAGAAACGGGAGCGGGCAGGGAAGGACTTTTATGTCGAAACCATCGAGATTCGGACACTAGAAACAGAGCAACCTTCAGATGGTCTTTGCTTTTCTTCAGGACACTCAAAATTCTGCTCTGCTAGAAGGAACCGGTGACATCTCATTGAAAACCTAGAGACATAGATGCAAATGCAAAAGAAAACAGTTGTCCATACGTATCCCACCCTTCCCTGCTGATCAAAGCGCCACAACAATCAGCAACGATATTAGCATCCCCGCGACGATCGTCCTTCCCCCCTTCGCGAACCGTGGCAGCGCACCACCGTTCGACTCTCTCAACAAAAAGTCAACCCCCATCGAATTACAATACGCGTTGCCAAACGCGTCCGTTGCAATGTATCTCTGATACCCACCCCAACGCATCCCATCCTGTCCTGCACCTCCATTCTCCGCAGCCCCTATCCCCTCTGCTCCGCTGTCCGCGAACGTACCGTACTCTCGCTGTGCCGTGATGTCCCACAGCGGACAAGCCCACTGAATGAGCGGTGGACAGGTGCGCTCCACAAAGTAGCACGTATAGATACACGGCAACAGCTCTCCATACAACCCCGGTCTCAGCTCCTGATCAATGAACGTCTGCCTAGACTCCAACGCACTGCTTCCGTTCCCATTGCGGTTGACAATGTACGGAAGCAACTCAGTGTTGAGTCCAGTCGGTGCACCGGTGAGCTCTCGTCCGTCCTGGGTAGCGCGCGACTGCGTCTCCGGATCCTCCAACGGATCCGTACACCGCGGCATGGCGACAGCGCACAGCCAGTCCTGATACGACTTTTTGCAGTTGTCGCACGTCTGCACGTACGAGTACATGCCAAAGTCCGGATCTGCGCAAGGGAAGGTATCGATGGTCAAGCTGAAGTTGGTGTACTGCGGATCCACGAATCCTTGAATAGCAGAAAGTGCCGTTTCGGTGGATATTGACGGGTTGACCGGTATCGAATACGCCACGTTGGGACAAAAGGGAACGTCGTAGACAAGTCGACAATTGTCGTTGCGCTTTGTGAGCATCTTGATGGCCGGGAAGAGCGTGGTGGAGACGCTCTGAGCAGAGCCCGGGCTGGTCGTGTTGGTCTCAAACAGCCAGACGGTGTAATTGGTGCCGGGATCCAGCCCAGACACCTCAAATTGGCGTCGAGTATCTTCGAGAACATTGGCCTGGGTGCCTCGGATTGTGTCGCTGCTATTGATCGAGATTTGTTGGCTCTGGAGCACGTCGGCATAGGCATCTGCGATGGCACAATACGACGAGTTGTAGTAGTCGGCGTTCGAGAGCGAATTGGAGCCGAAGGTGGGAAGCACGATGAGGTCGAGGTTGGGAGGCGCGGATGTGGTATAGTTGAAAGAGGATATCAGTGCGCGTGTCTGATCCGTGTCGTCCAGTCTGGGTCGGCGTGTGTAGTCGACCGACTCCATCTTGGCGCGCGTACTCGCTACGATCTGAAATTGATAGGTGCCCGGTGTGACATTGCGGCTATCTGCTGGCGGCCAAACGCCGATCCACAGTGTTTGAGAGCTGTTATCGCTTTGTTGTTGCACATCAACCTGAACGGAGGTCGATCCACCCAGAGCGTAGCCGATGTGCCTGGAGTTGAGAACACTGGCATTTGCAGGGCCCGGTTGCTGGAACAGCTCATTATCGGACAGGTAGAGCGAGGCAAGCGTCGATCGGCGTGCTTCTGTTGCTGATTTGCCCAGAGTTTCTAGAAGAGTCGAGTTGGAAGTGTTGTAAGGCGGAATAGCTGGCCCGCTGCATAGTGATATCGCCGTCCACACGGTCACGGTCTTGACGTCTTCGGAAAATGCAGTTGAAGGAATGGTGAAGTTGAAGAACGCACCCTGAGTAGCGTTGAGGTCGATGCGCGATCGTGCTGTGATCGAATCGTTCAATGCCACTATGTTTGCAGTAGCATTGTAGATAGTTGTCGCTCGACCGGGAATGGCTGATCGTGTGCTTGTTGGCGCAAGCGGCGAGGTCGACGAGGCTGAAGATGAAGGGCCCTGAGACACCTGCTGTGCTGCCGTGAGCGGGAGCCAAAGAATGCCGAGCAACACCAACAGCGAGGACAAGGCCGAGCAGGCTCGCGCTCGGCGTTTGAGAGCCATTGTGACCAACATCGTTACGAGCGATGTGCGCAATGTCAGCTCGAGCCAGCCTCGGGAGAAGACCGCTTAGCGCATCGGTTTGTATAGCTCGAAATAGGTCTGCGTGACACTGACTGTGGAGGCAAAGTGTGTAGGTTGAGGGGAGGATGAAAGACGATGATGGTGCAGGCGGCCGTGTCGAAACCTTGCATAACTGATTTCACGAAACACAGCCTGAAATCATTCCGCTTTCCGAGACCCTTGACCGCACCAGGAGCAAGCCTGCTGCAAGGCAGTACCTCAACTCAGACTCGCTTCTCGCGAGCTCCTCCTTTATCGTATATCTGACATATTTTGTCCGAATGACGAGCATATGATCTTGCTCGAGACCGTATGCTGATTGTCCGGATGGTTGAGGAGGAAGCCTTGAAAGAAGCCAGCGAGTACACATTCGCAAGCTTCCGCAGTTATTTTATTTTATTATATTATAAATAAGTGATAAATAGCCGACTGCGCTAGTCTTTTGCGGTGTGGAGGAAGTGAAAGCGAAGACGATTTCTTCTCAGCAATGCAGACATCAGCTAGGCTCAAACCTACCACATGCCTTCTCTTCATCATCGGCAGAACCGACTCTAGCTACGCACCGTCATGAGCCGGTCATCGCTCAGAGATGCTGCTTCGATAGCATCTACGATCTGCAAGATCGCCAAAGGTGTGGTCTTGTCACCCAATGGCTCCAATCCGGCCGCGAAGAGCGCACCGCTGCGACCATGGCCAACGCAGGTGGTGGCGAAGTCATCAGCGCCGGAACCCTCGGATGTAGCCAGTGGCTCAAAATCTCACGGTATCGGTGACCAGAACGAAGCGTCCACCTCCGGATCGGATGTGGTGCCGCTTCCGACCAGGCCTTGGCCCAGCAAGAGCGGCAGAGTCAACGAGACCTTGACGCCGCAAGTACCATTAAGCTCTTCCGCCGAAAGCGCAGATTCGCTCCAAGAGTCCTCTGGGGAGCCGGTCTCTGCAGCGATACCATTCGAGCCGCCCAAGCCGACGCCAATACCAAGACAGCATGCCGCTCCTGCGGCCACATTCATCAAGAATGACAGCGAGTTTAAAGAGTCGGCTGCACCATCGCACGCTTCGCCAGCTGGCACACAGCCTCCGCTGCTGAAAAGAGATGCGAAGTCTGTCCCGGAGATGGATCTTAAGACGACCTTGATGCAGGCTCCATCACATACCCAAGATACCTCAACACCAGTCGACCAAACCGCAGCATCCGCCGACAGCCTCGACAAACCACCAATACCCGCCGCAGAATCGTCATTCAACGACTTTCAAGAGTACGACGCCGTCAGAGAATCAAAGCACGTGCCTCTGCGAGCAGCCAAGGTGCCATCGTCACGTCTCGGACGTCTCTTTCACTACGGCGGTCTTGGTGCTGGCTTGGCCTTCGGAGCCGCCGGGTCCCTTCTTCGAGGCGCATCTCCTGCAGGCGTAGACGGACAAGCTTCGAGCAGCCCGTTCATGTCGGAGCAGAACGTGGCTCGGCTAGTAGACAAGCTCTCGACGATGAGAGGTGCAGCTCTCAAGCTCGGTCAATTTCTTTCGATACAAGAGACCAAGCTGCTACCACCGCAGATCGAGCAAGTGTTGCTTCGCGTGCAGAACAGCGCAAATTACATGCCAGTGTGGCAGATGAACAAGGTCATGAGCCAGGAGCTCGGTGGCTCGGATTGGCGAGAACGACACTTCAAAGAGTTCGACGACATCCCCTTCGCCAGTGCTTCGATCGGTCAGGTGCATTCTGCCGTGCTGCGAGACGATCACCCAGATCCGCAGTTGGCAGGCAAACAGGTGGCTGTCAAGGTGCAGTTCCCAGGTGTGTTGGAGTCGATCGATTCCGACCTCTCGTATTTGCGCTGGCTCGTATCGGCGTCGGCGTTGCTTCCTAAGGGTCTCTTCCTCGAGAACACGCTGCGAGTGCTGGGCAGAGAGCTCAAGGACGAGTGCGACTACGAGCGCGAAGCCGAGATGGGCCGTCGCTTTGGTGCCATCCTGCAGGATTCCACCGAGTTTGAGGTACCAACGGTGGTCGACAGTCTCTGCACAGGTAAAGTGCTCACCACCGAAATGATGCGCGGCCGACCGCTCAGTCAGGCGTCTCGCTACCCGCAGGCCACACGAGACCGCATCGCCCAGTCCATTCTCCATCTCTCGCTTTCGGAACTTTTCCGCTTCCGCCTCATGCAGACCGATCCGAACTGGTCAAACTTCCTCTACAACGAGCGCACAGGCAAGATCCAGCTTATCGACTTTGGAGCTACGCGCGAGTACTCGAAGGAGTTCATGGACAAGTGGCTCCAGATGCTGCAAGCCGCGATTGCGGGCAACTACGATGAGTGTCTTGCGTGGTCTAGGAAAGTCGGCTATTTGACGGGAGAGGAGAGTGAAGGGATGGAAAAGGCGCATGTCGACTCGATGATTGCTCTCGGGGAACCTTTCCGCCCCGATGCGCCGGATCCGTATCCGTTCGAGCACCAGACCATCACAGATCGTGTCAAGGCTCAGATCCCGCTCATGCTCCGCGAACGTTTGACGCCACCACCGCAGGAAACCTACAGCTTGAATCGCAAGCTCAGTGGTGCTTTCCTGCTCTGTGCGCGTCTCAAGGCTCACGTCAGCTGCCGCAAACTCTTCGAGGCCATTGAATCAGACTATAAGCTTGGGCCTGCCGCTGAAGCTGGAAACATGGGGTCTTCTGTAGATGCCGGTCGAGCAAACAGCCCGTTCGGATCACCCGAGCAACGGAGACAATTTCACAGCGCCTTTCGAGCAGCGCAACTGCAACAAGATCGCCGTGGGGGACGCAGATATGGACGAAATCTCGCTGATCGTTTCCCACGATCCAAGGTCGTTCTGTCGAGCGAAAACATCGATCCCTCAACCGGCTCTACCAAAGTCGGCGACGAAGTCGAATCGCTAGCTTCGAATCCAACAGGCTCAACGTCGATCCAAGAGACGCCTGCCAACACGATTGAGATTGAAAGTAAATCCGGTGTTGATCTCACAAGAGGAGCTACGCCCGCCGAAGTGACAACCCCCTCGACAGCCGACTCGGCTTCCGAGGTCAAGCCCGCAGGTGCTCCATCAGAGACGAGCATGGGACCAACAGTGGTTCGCGGGATCGTGATCCCACTCAAACCTCCACCTCCAGGACCGGAGGAATGCTGCATGTCCGGTTGCGCTCACTGCGCCTACGACATCTACGCCGAAGACCTCGAAGACTTTCACTCGCGGCTCTCGTCCGTTCGCACTCAGCTGACGCAGCTCTCACCACCAGTGACGCGACAAGAGTGGCGCCAAGATCTGCTGGGAGACTATCCCTCTTCGGACGGCAGTGCGGGGTCGAAGGAGGATATGAAGGAACGAGCGCAACGCGAGGTGGATCGCGTCATCAGCGATTTGGATCCCACGATGAAGGCGTTTCTCGAGATGGAGCGCAAGCTGAAGAAGCAGGAGAGGCAGAAGACTGTCTAGACCATGTCCACTTGCACCGGAAGAACAGACAGAATCAATGTTGACAAGCTATGAGAATGTTACATCTCCACCTCGTTATCTCAACCATTTTCTGCCCGATTCGAAATTTTCCTCTCGCGAGATGAGAAGCGTGACCTGCCTTTCATGCCTGATGATGATTTCGGACAGCAGCTGAAATCCCAAAACGGACGGGCCACCGTAGCGACAGCTTTTCTATGGAATTCGACTTGGAGATTTCTAAGCTGAACAACCGCTGCCGTGTGCGAAATTGGTGATCTTGAAAAACGATTCGGCTGCCGATCTGCTCTTGTGGACCGCCGTGCTCCACACACACAACCCAATTCACGCTACTGAGCAGCACGACACACACACACACACACTCGGCAAGGTAAGGAGCTTTCATTCTTCTTTCCATCATCCACACCATATTTTGATTGCTCTAGCTCTTACATTGAGATCGCCGCGAAAGCACAGCATTGCTTACATCACATTTCACCCCATTGCGTCTCAAGTGGCCTCTCGAATAGGTCGAGCCACAGCCCGTTCTTTACGTTCTCGCTATCATAAGCGCTTCACACATCATCAACGCCGGGGTAGAGATCTCGAATCCACGTACACCCTTCACACCGTCTCCATTTCCCCGAAGGCTTCTTCAAGATGGAAGGCATCAACGCAGACACCGACCTCTCCACGCTCACCGACGCCCAACGTCTCGAACTCGCCTCTCGTCTGCAGGATGAGTCCAACTCTCACCAGCCGCTCATCTCCGCCGTCGAACCCATCGAGGTGCTCGAGAAGGAGTATGCGTCCAATCCCGCCTTCCTCGGCAAGATTAGGTGGCTGAAGGAGGAAGCAGGGTTCATCGGTCTGCGACGTGCCAAGGGAGATGGAGATTGCTTCTATCGCGCCTTCGCGTTCGCCTTCATCTACAAGATCATGACCATGAAGGATCGACCCATGCACCACTTCACCGTCAAGCACGTGGAATCCACGCTGCAGCTGCTCAAACAGGCAGGGTTCGACGAAGACGTGGTGACCGACTTCTACGAGCCCCTCAAAAACTTGCTCGCCCGCATGTACTCGACCGATCCCGAATCCAAAGAGCTCAACGAACACGCCCTCGTCGAGACCATGAACAATCCGGAACACTCCAACTCCATCGTCGTCTACCTGCGTCTCCTCACCTCGGCCTTCCTCAAACTCAACGCCGACGAATACACCCCTTTCCTCTTCTCGCTCGACAACGTGGATGATGCCTCACCACCGGATATGGCTAGCTTCTGCGCCAACCACGTGGAAGCCATTGGTAAGGAGGCGGATCACGTTCAGATCACCGCCCTCTCGCGCGCGCTCAAGGTCAGCTTGGACGTCGCCTACCTCTCCCCGCAACACGCTCCTCCCGAGACACCCATCGATGAAGAATTCCCCCCTGAAGTCGATACCCTTCACACTTCCACCGAAAACGCAGAAGAGGGCTCTTCGTCAGCATCAATAGCCGTTCCTGGGAAGGATGCGCAGGACAGGAGATCGGCGGCGGAACATCCGGATCGCTGCGACGTCGTCAGGTTCGAAGTCGAAGGCGGTCAGATCACTGAGATCGGCACAATGCTGCTCAGGCCGGGACATTACGATCTGCTCGTAGAGGCGCCCGTCCCCGCTTCGCCGGAACCAGAGATCCCCGCCATCCTCTCAACTTGAACGCCTCTTCAACCTTCCAAGACATCATGTAAAGAAGATCTTAACCCCGTTACGTCGCAACAAACATTATTTCCTACAAAAAATGACTGCACACTGAATGAACCGCCCACATCGTCCACCGACAAGGGTGTCGACTCTTCCCGCACAACGCCGTAGCATGTCCTGCGAGCCACTCCACCCCTCACGGACCGTTCCCACCCGCGTGACCCTGCCCGCCACCGTTGCTTCCCAGCCCCGACGAATTCCACGTGCTCTGAGGCTGCCAGAACGACGTGTGCTCGAAGGACGTCATGTAGTTCCACATGCGTTCCAGCGACTCGGGATCGTCCACCACGTCGGGCATACCAGCTGCAGCAACGGCGGCCGCCACCGCATCGACTCCAGCCTCTGCAGACGTAGCCTCGCTCGCTCCCAGGGCTGTGGGTGAGAGGGATGTAGAGAGCAAGAGATTCGACGCTGGCGCAACGAGTAGATTCGTGCCATCGGCACCGCCTACCGAGGACGACTGGGCCGATGAAGCTGGCCTAGATATGTCGACAGGCCAAGCGACGTTGTTTGCGCTCGTTCCACCGACCGGAGTGAGCATGCCGCCAGCATTGGTGACCGCCACAGTGCCGTCGATCGGCATCTCAGTGAGCAGCTTCTCCATGCTGCTCGGAGCGTCAAAGCTGGTTTCCGCAGCTGCCAGTTGAGACGCAGCGGCCGAAATATCGATGTCCATGCTGTCGCCATCAGCCACAATCAACGGAACCTGAGCCAAAGAGCTAGCCACGTCGCCTCCACCGGCCGAACCTTCCGTTTTCAAGACGGCGTTTGCACCGTTTCCATCCTCGACCGTGCCGCTGACGCCTTCTTCCACTGTGGCACCTGCGACCGAGTCATCTTGCGAACTGACTCCACCTGCTCCGTCGTCTTTCTTCGCTCCGTGTTCGTCCAAGGTGCCCTGAGATAGACCCTCCGCAACGGCGACAGGAGGCGCTGCTACGACCATGGCGGCTGTCGGAGTAGCAGCAGCAGATCGACTATCGCCGGGCGCAAGGCTGCTGGTGGTCACCGACGTCGCCTGCTCGCTGTCCTTGCCCGGCGTTTGCGCTGTCGCACTCGATCCACTCTGCGTCGTCGCTGCAGCAGCAGAAACCGAATTCTCGGGTTCAAACGCAGCCAAAACAGACTTGAGGTAACGGCCGTAGGGCGTGGCAGAGCCGTTGCGGTGTCGCGGCGTCTTGCCTGCATTCGTCATGCTGGTCGCGAGACGGCGGACGAGCGCAAGTAGCGTTTCCTTGTCGGCGAAAGCGTATTTGTGCTGCATGTTGGTCATGCGCACGGCGGATACAGCAGCATAAACCGCCATCACCACTCGATCGTTGGACCACGTCACCAGAGATTCCTCGGTGAAATCGTTGAGCACTGTGTCGATGAGCGAGATGGCAGACGTCCAGCAATCGACAGACACGGAGGATCCAGAAAGGAAGCCTTCGTACTGTTCCGTAGAACCGAGGACCAGCGAGTTGATCAAAAGGCGTGAATGGTAGTAAAAGAGCTTGGCGGTGGGCGCCCATCGAACTAGATATTTGCCGGCTGCCGCGCTCGTGTCGACCTCTTTGATCTTATCCTCCGTGTTGATGCACCAAGTCTCCTTCCACTTTTCCAGGTCGGCGTTGGCATTCTTGCGAAAGAATTCGAGACCTGCGAGGCGGCGATCGAACATGCTCTGGCCACCAACGCCCAGGGCTGTTGCCGTTTGCGTCTCATCGAAGCGATCCGGGCTTGTCAGGTACGTGTCGAAGGCCTCGGTGTGTTGAGCCGTGATGCGACGCAGCTTAATCAAGCTGACCAGCGAGACGTCCTCAGGCAGCGCAAAGTCCTGTCGATGCCACATGGAGCTCTGCACGATCATTCGGTCTTCTGATATAGTCCATGGTCGACCGGTCTGAGCGCTCAACGTTCGGTCGTAAAGGAAGAGGTTGTACCAGAGCCTCTCGCGGTTGCGAACGCGGCGAGCCACCTGCTCGTTGCCGAGCAGATTTTCGCTAGGGGTGACCTTGCGATTCACACCGACCTCGGTGGCTGTGCGGATCGCGAACCCGAGGTATTGCCAGGAGCGATCGTCGACGAGGCGGTTCGTTGGGCGACTGTATGTGGTCAAGATCAAAAAAGCTTGACTAATCTCCACGCTCTTGTGGCCGCCGAGCAAGATCATCGGGAGGAGCTTCTCTTGCCAGTGCCTGTCTAGTGTCGAGGCAAGTTTCGCATCTTGCGGTGTATCTGAGAAGCGAGCAGCCATGGCCGAAATTACAGTTGTGAGGAAAGCCGAGCGCATACGTACGAACGCGACACTGTGAAGGAAAGGGTCGAAGAGATCCAGCACCGGGTTGATGCGTGCAAAGAAGACGTCGAAGAGCCTCTCGAGCTCTTTCAGCTCGACCAAGCCAAGCTCGACGGGGTCCAAGCCTTCTGTATCGTCGTTCTTGCTGTGGAACAAGCTCAAATTGAAGTAGCCTTTGCGGGAGGCACCAGCTTCGCCTTCGCCGCCGGAAGTGACGCCGCCAGCATCCTTGCGTGGTGCGATGGTCACGATAGTCACCTGCTTGCCCTTGGCGGTGTCCGGTATGCCTTCCTCATCTACACCGTCGCCGTTCTCTGCATCTGTGTCCCATTCAGCAAGCCTCCTGCGACGGGTAGGGAGGCCTCCACCGCGGGCCGCACGGGAGCGCCCTCGCTTGCGTTTACCCAGCATGGCTGTCGTGACCTCGTCGGCGGGAGACTCGATCATCTCGCCGGGTGAAGCTCCATTCATGGCGGAAACAGCGCCCTGCTTTTGGCCCGTGGTCGCACCAGCGGAGACGCTGCTGCCTGTAGTGACAGCATCGCCGCTAACACCTCCAGGACTAGATCCGTATCCGCGACGCGCTTGTGCTTTGCCTTCGCGGTACTCCCAAGCTTCGTGATCCAGAGTGGAAGGAGTGAGGACGTTGGGTCGGCCAAGAGTTGCGCCTAACGTGACCTTTGCCGCAGACGCCTGACTGCTGCTGGAAGCAGCAGCCGCAAAGGCACCAGATTCTTGCTCGTCCAGAGAAGTGGGAGGGTCCAGTCTCGGAAGCTCGCCTTCTGGAAACGACTTGGAACGCATGGTGTCCTTGAGGAATGCTGGCTGACTACGAGTGGAAGCATCGGGACTTGCCTCGTCGCTCGGAAGTGCTGCTCGGTTCGGATTGAGCAGGGGAGGAAGCACGCGGCTTGAGGGCCAGCCGCGCTGCGCACGTGCAAGGTCGTCCTCCCTTCGTCCGTAGAGAGGACGACCGAGGCCAGTCAAGTTGACTGCAGCGCTCACAGCCATACGGTTGGAAGGCAAAGTGGGCTGAAGGAAACCCATGGTTTCGACCGCCGCCAAAGAACTTCGGCTGCCAGGCTCGACGCGCCCGCCTTCGATGCGGGCAGCAGCTGCATCAGAGGCCTGAGCCAGCAACTTGAGCGGGTTGGAAAGCACGTAGTCGTGCTCCTCGCGAGTGGCGTCGGCATCATCCTCGAGCTCATCCTGCTCGTCCTCGAAATCTTCTTCCGCTTCGTGGTCGTATGCTCCGCTTCGACTTGAAGAATGCTGGTGTTGTGAGGACGGCGGCGCATCACGACGCTGGATTCGGCCTTTGGATGAGCTGCGCTGACTGTTTGAGGATTGGAGCTTCTGCGTCTTGGTGTTGTCAGTATGAGTGGCGTAGTGTGAGATCGAGTTGCTCGCTTTGTGCTGCTGCTGACCCTGTAGTGCAGAAGTGTCTGTACGCCTTGAAGGAGAGAGTTCCAATTTGGCTTTATGATTTCTCTCGGACCCGAGCTGACTGTCCCAGTGTGCGTAGCTGTGGCTCGGCGCTGGGGCGTTGTGTGGATAAGGTCGATTGTGTGCATGAGCAAAGCCATCGTGTTGTTTGGCAGCAGCGGCGGCAGAATGAGAGCTGTGTGGGGAGGAGACAGCCTGAGACTGCGGATGATCGCGCCAGCGTCCAGGACTGGGATGATCGGAGCTGTGACGTCCTTGCGGATACGAGGACGGTGGTTGTGATGGCTGATGCTGATGTTGGTGCTGGTGCTGCTGATGCGAGTGCTGATGTTGATGCGACAACTGATGTTGATGTTGGTGATGCTGAGCCTGATGTGAATGCGGTTGCGGATGGAGCGGTGGTGCATGATGCATCGACTGCGGGTAGCCATACGGCATGCTCGACTGAGCGAGAGTGGAAGGCGCCGACATGGACGTCGACATGCCACCATTAGGGTATTTGTCGGCCGTGCTATGCAAGCGGTCGTCAGGATAGTGCGACGCTTGCAAACCTCTGCTTTGTGCGGGCGGGCCGAAGCTGCTGCCTTGCTTCCAACTGGCATCTCCGAAGTGTTGACGACTGGCGGCGCTTCCTTGGTTCGAGCCAAAAGTGGACTGGTGCGTGTGCGGAGCTCTGTCGGGAGTGCCGCGACCATTGCGAGAGTTGCGCTGGCGCTGCTCGTTGTTGTGATGCGACATGGTGTGATGCGAATCGGATCGGCCGCCGGACGAGGTTGGACGAGTGGAATGCTCAAACGACGTGCCCTCGCTGCTGCGACGTGCCGCTGCTCGCAGGTCCGACGGCACCGAGAAGCGCTTATTTGGCTTTCGACCGCGTTTGTGCTTCTCGAAAAGACACTCTTTCTGATGCTTGACGCAGCGCTTGCATGGGACCTGGCCGTCGGTGGGCGCAGAGCACTTGATCTTGGCCGATCTGCACTCGAGGCAAGCAATCTTGGCGCCCTGCTTGGTTTCGGCACCTCCAGGACCGTCGACGAGTACACGCGGCTTGTCGTCTTGGTCCATGTCCGCCGACGGCGACTGTGTGGATTCGGGAGACGACATGGCGAAGACGGAAAGGCTCTTCAAAAGCAGCTGCAACTTGAGGCACTTGCAGCTTATGAAGTCGAATCTTGATGGGACAATGAATGCGATATGCACCCTCCCACAAGCAAGCTAAGGTGGGCGGTGATGCCTTTCAACTTTCTTGGCGTGAGGAACGTGGGTAGTGCGTCTACAGGCAGGGGCGCGGTGACGTGTGTGAGTCCGGTGTCACGCAGCGTGATGCAATGCTGTGGCAGTCAGTGGGTCTCGGATGAAGGTCCAACGAAAGCTGTGCGAGCCAGTGTGCAGTCCCCTGTCGAATTGTCGTGCGATTACCAGAGCAGAGAGACGGTTTGGCTTTGTTGGCGCGAGTACCGAAGCCTCGAAAGTCGGGCTGATTAAACAGCACAGCGTGAGGGCCGAGTCGAGGTGAAAGTAGGTTGAGACACACCTAGCTTACAAAAGCTCGATGTAGATTATCTCGAGGAGCATGCGTGCACACGCCGCGAAAAGAGGCTTGCCTTGACTTATTCGCTGGTCGACGTCTTCATTGGCAGTCGTTCATGTGAAGCGCGCGTGAGTGGGTTGCGATATGAAAGTCCTGCTTGCGGGCCTGGCGAGCTCTCGGCTGTTCCAAACCTTGGGTGTCAGAGTACAACGACAAGAAGGACGCACTTTGAACTGACGGAAGGAGCGCTTGGAGGATGAGTGTAGGGAGCGTGTCGGACCAAGCAAAGCGGAAGTGTACGACGAGGGGGAAGGGCGGTCGTGGTGGAAGAAGGTCAAGTGGAGATGGATCCAGAGGCACGGACGCGAATTGTTCGGATGCAGAGGGCGGTACAGAGAAAGGTTGAGCTGAGCTTGAAGATTGTCTTGTCTGATCCAGAAAGAACCCAGGCGGTGGTGTGACTTTCAAACGTGATCGTTTTGGCGGAGGCCAAAAAGAAGTTCGTGAGTCGTGGCAGCAGCAGCACCAGCAGCGCTAGCCGCAGCGGAGATGCACGAATGGCCAACTGCAGAGATTTACTTAGCGAAGCCCGCACGCGAAGTGGACACCTCCGCCTTCGCTTTTTCACCAAGAACGGATGGGAAAGCCTCTGTGCGCACCGAAAGCCGGGGTAGAGGAAATTGCTGCTTGGCTGCTGCGTCTTGCTTCTCACTCAGGCCGCCAAGCTGCTTCTGTCCAGTGAATCGGCGGGACACACAAGGCTGCACGCGGGAAAAATAGCTCCAATCGAGCTGAAAAAGCGCGTCTCACCTCAGGTGCAGATCACGACGGACCCTCTATGGAAACGGTAAATTGTGGGAAACGGCCACGAGAGAGCTTCCTGATTCGCCGGTGCAGATCTGTCAAACTGAGGAGGCGTCTTACGCGAGACGAAGCGGGACAGCGCTCTCGGCAGATGAAATCGGATTTGACCGCTCTCTTGACTTGTTTTTAGCTCCTGCGCCTATACGTGGCTTACAGTACCACCTACCTTACTATTCACTGTCAGTCCCGGCTGCTCGGTGACCCACACAAGAAGTGGACTCTCGGAGTGAATGGAATAACAAAAGCGCAGAGGCGGATGTCCCATCGATACGATTTACGTTTCGTTCGATTGGCCAGCGAACAGCTTTGTTGCCCTACATCCTTCTCTCGAAAGCCTGAGTGTTGACGAGAAGCTGACGGAAGATGAAGCTCAGGGCGAAGTGATTGTGCTCCATTGGTGCAATCGTGAGTTGAGGGCGCGTGTGTCGCCGCGCCCGGTGGTTGTCACAGTCTGGTTCGGTCAACTTGCGGCGCTCGACCATCGCCGGTAGCCGAGACGACGGCTAGCCACGCACATTCACACACACAAGACAGCCAGCCAGCGTTGTCTTGCATTTCCGTTGCCGACCAGCCTTTCATCCACTGCAATTTGTCGACCATCGCGCAGAGAGCTGCTGCCAAAATACAAACATTCAACAACACGGACGACAGCTTGATGCAGCTCTTTCCACGCCATGCTTTTGACTTGACACACATCGACTGCCAAATTCGCAGCGAATACGTGAAAACGATGATGAGGGTTTTACGGTGAAACTAGCCGCCGATCTATACAGTACACATGGATCGCGGTGCGATACAAGGGATGAGTCGATGCTGCAAAAGCACGTTGTTCGTGTCGAGCTTTTTGAGCACTCTAGAAGTGGATGGCCTTCGAGTAGGAGGCCATGGCAGCCTCTTTGAAGGCCTCCGACAGGGTAGGGTGCGCGTGGCAGGTGCGGGCGATGTCCTCCGCCGAAGCCTGGTACTCGATGGCAAGTACCGCCGAGGCAATCATCTCACCGGCGTTGGGGCCGATGATGTGCACGCCGAGAACCTTGTCGGTCTCCTTCTCGACGAGGAACTTGACCGTTCCGTCCGAGTCTGCGTTGGTCTTGGCACGCGAGTTGGCCAGGAAGGGGAACTTGCCCACCTTGTACTCGACGCCCTCCTTCTTGAGCTCCTCCTCGTTCTTGCCGACCCAAGCGACCTCGGGGTGCGTGTAGACAACAGCGGGGATGGCGGCGTAGTTGACGTGGCCGTGTCCGGCCTTGATGATCTCGACGGCGGCGATGCCCTCCTCCTCGGCCTTGTGCGCAAGCATGGGTCCGAACGTAGCGTCACCGATGCACTTGACGCCCTTGCAGGTGGTGTTGTACTGGTCGTCGACCACGATGCGTCCGCGCTCGTCCTTCTCAATTCCGACCGCCTCGAGGTTGAGACCGCTGGTGACGGGGCGACGGCCGATGGACACGAGAACCACATCGGCGTCGAGCTGCGACTTTTCCCCAGACTTGGCATCCTCCACGTTGAGCAGCACCTTGCCGTCCTTCTTTTCGGCATCGATCACCTTGGTGCCGAGACGGAACTTGAGACCTTGCTTCTCGAGCGTCTTCTTGAAGCTCTTTGCGATCTCACCGTCGATACCTGCACCGCCGACGGCGTTGAGGAACTCGACGACCTCGACCTTGGCTCCAAGACGGCTCCATACGCTTCCCATCTCGAGACCAATGACACCGGCACCGATGACGATCATCTTCTCGGGTACCTTTTGCAACTCGAGCGCACCGGTGGACGAGACGATCTGCTTCTCGTCGATCTCGATGCCGGGGAAGGGCGTCACCTCGGAACCGGTGGCGATGATGATGTTCTTAGCCTCGACCTCGGTCTCGCCGCCATCGTTGAGAGCGACCTTGACGGTGGTGGGGCTGCTGAAGCTACCGGCACCCTTGAGGTAGTCGACCTTGTTCTTCTTGAAGAGGCCCTCAATACCCTTGGTGAGGCCGGTGACGGCGCTCGACTTGGCCTTGAGCATGGTCTCGAGGTTGAGCGAGATGTTGCCAACGTCGATACCGCGGTTCTTGAAGTCGTGCTGTGCTTGGTGGTAGAGGTGCGAGTTGTTGAGCATGGCCTTGGAAGGGATGCAGCCGACGTTCAAGCACGTGCCTCCGAGCGAGCCACGCTTCTCGACGCAGGCGGTCTTGAGACCGAGCTGAGCCGCCTTGATAGCAGCAACGTAGCCACCAGGGCCGCCTCCGATGACGACGACATCATACGGTTCAGCACCGGTGGCGAGACCACGGCTGTGGACACGCGGGAGCGCCGAAACAACGCGAGGAAGCGTCGAGGCCTGGAACGCCCTCGCCGGGGCAACCGACGATCGCGACAAGAGACCAGCAATCATTGTGTGAGTTGAGGTAGGATGGATGATCTCAAGCAAGCAGCAAGAGATGCAGTGACAACGGGAGAGATCGATGGTGGTGGTTGGCAGATGGCAAGGTGGTACGTGAGGCACGTCGGTCAATTATGTCGAAAAGCCTCGCCTCGCCTCGCCTTTGCAACACACGCTCGCTCTCGTTGCTCTTCGGTGTGTTGCTCCGCGAGAGAGTGGCGGCCGTGCTGAGCCCGATCTGTAGAAAATTCGCGCGCTGCTCAAAACGTGAGC
Organism: Pseudozyma hubeiensis SY62; assembly: GCF_000403515.1. NCBI lineage: Eukaryota > Fungi > Basidiomycota > Ustilaginomycetes > Ustilaginales > Ustilaginaceae > Pseudozyma > Pseudozyma hubeiensis. Next base: position 134,887 of record NW_012133840.1, read on the forward strand.
TTAGGAGATAATCGATTCTTCTCGGCTCTATCTAGCTGCTCAGGGTGCAAAGAACAAAAATCGACAGAATTTACGGTATTGCACTCTGCGACATCCCAACAATTTCCGAGCATTTTCTGGCCCAGTTGCGGACACAAGAAGAGAAGGGCAAGCCCGTCGAATCCGAATCCGAAAAGTCAGCAGCGCTCGCATCTCTGACGGCAATATTGTACGCCTCACGGAGACATCCGCCCACAATTCCACTTAAGTTATTCCCACCGCGGCCTAGATTCGGAAGCAAGGGTCTTTGGATCCCTTGCAACGATCGGGACGAGCGAGAGCGACGATACGATCTCGCCCCCACGCCTCTGCTTTCTGTGACCGGCGGTGAGGCGAGGCGATGCGATGCGAGCGTGAATACGGCCATGCACGTCAACTAACTTAACTAACTTTCCTCCACATGTCAGGTTGACGCTTCGCCAACTGTAGCTTTGCAACATGTCCTCCGGCCTCGAGCTCGGGCCTGCTACGTGACCCAGCTCCATCCATTCGCACGATCCATCACTGCTCGTCCTTCAGAACGACTCTTGTCCTCGTGTCCTCCATTTCGCCGGAAGTCGCTGAATGGCGATACGGAGCGACACCGCATTGATCGACGACATCGTCTTACAGCGTATATTAAGAATCAGCGACTGCACCCATCACGAGATCCCAGACGGAGTTCGACCGGTGAATCCTGCTCTTGCTGATGTCGGGCTGATCAACATCGCGAGCGCTCCTTGTGCTACTGCATCTTTTGACCTCCTCGTCTGTCGCGCTCTTCCTCGCGCATCTGCCATGACCTAGCGGCGGAGGAGAGACCATCATGGAACCGGGCTGGCTTGACGGCCGCCGCAGGATGGCGGCCGCGGACACTACATTCAGTGCAATCGAGCAACTTCCCCACGAGATTCTGCTGGACATTTTCGCTCATCTCGATGCTGCTGCTTTGGCACGACTCTCAGCTACCAGCTCCCGGATTCGCCAGGTGGCGCTGCAGGACGTTCTGTGGAAGCCCTTCGTCACACGTGCCATCTACTCGCTAAGTCCTCCAGTACATGGTCCAGGTATTCATCCCCTCGAGTCCGCACTGCCTCTCTGGCATCCCGACTTTGGTTTGCAAGCCGACGTCGTCCATCCTCCCTCCTGGCCGACGTTACGCGAGTATGTTCACCAAGACCCTGCTGATCGCTCGAAACCGGTCGAGCCTGACCTGGACCTACATCAGTTTCAGGATGCGATATCGTTTTACCAGGTCTACGCCTCTTTCATTCGAGTCGCTGAGGCTTTGCTGGGATGGTGGGCTGCCGATGTGCCGTTCTACGGCATGGTCATCCGCATCGTCCTCGACATGCATTTCAGCGACGCGATCGAGCACGCGACAGCTTCTACAGACGACGGATCCCGGTCCACTCCGAGCGCCCCGGCCTTCAATCCCTCTGCCTCTGCCGGTGCGATGAAATCGTCGCCCTCAATCGTCTGCCAGCGGGTTTACCCAACCAACCGTCTTCAAGGCCTCGACAACGATAGGGAGCGATGGTCCGAGGTCACGGGCTTTCCGATGCCAGCCAACTCAGCAGTGATAGGTCAAGGCACCATCCTCAGGCGGAGCTTGACGCAAATTCGTACCGATCTCTGCGAGCCAGGCATCCGAACAGAGGATTTGTGGCATTTCAGCTGGGATGATGTCCGGCGCCAATGCATTCTTCCCGCGAAGCTCGTCGCGCCTCCAAGTAAAACATCATCATCATCATCATCATCGTCATCGTCATCGTCGTCGTCATCACATCCGGAGACTGGAACCATCAGCCAAAGCGATAGTAGGGGCGCGATCCGAGCTCATATCTCGAGTCAATCTTGGCTCAGGAGTCTGGACCCTCAAGATGCACCCGTCAGACCACCCCGCATCCCTCGTGCAGCCACCATAGTCCTTAATGACGATGACCAGGACGAGGATGAAGCGGACCTGCTTGAAGACGAAGTCGAAGAGGGATGGGTTGTGAGACAAATGGCTCGAGCACCCGACTTCTTCAACTTGGGTTTCGACCTCGAGGAGGACGATCCGGCCCAGGACATCTTGAGGCGACTCATGGCTGGCCCGCACAGACACGCTGTGGATGATGCCGAGCACCACGTCTATCCGTTCTCGGACGCCGTTTCGGCGCGTCTGGACGAAGGTGCAGAGGACGTTGACGTGCGTGTCTCGACGGATACTTGGCAGCCATATGTACATGCAAACGAGCGCAACGCCGCCTTCGTACAATCCCCTTTGGTCGTGACGCCACGGCCTCCAACCATCTTTCCTCCGCCGGCGCTGCTTCCGGCCATCCGCTCGCCGCCTTGGAGTCGCCTCGGAAGCGTACAAATTGGCGTCTCTGACATCTGGGAGACGATGTCAGCGAACCGCAGATGGCTGATCGAGGGCGAAAGGTTGACGATCGACTGTCTCGTCATGAGTCCTCCGCCACCGTACCGACCGTGGCCGATTCAAGCTCATGCTCTCGAAAATGGACCGCGCTTCTTTCCCATCTGCAATCCCAGACGCTCATCGGCACTGCCGAAGCCTGCGATCAGCTCGACAGACTCGGTGGCGTATCAACACCTGCCTCTGCCGCCGCGTCTCGATCCAGCACACGTCGACTTTGACTGGAGTGCCGTTGAAGGGCTCTACAGCATGACCTACGGTCCTCACGGAATCGAGCTGCTCTACATTCGGGCCCGAGAGCTAACCTCGCTCGACTTTGAGCCCGACGATCGGCTGCCAGCATGGCCCGCAGAGCCTTTGCTGTCGGACGATGACATGTACGAGCAGACACGGATCAATCGACGAAGTGCAGCACGTGTCGGCGCGCGGGTTCTCGAAGCAGTCAAGGTGCTAGGCGATCCCAACATTCCGCGTGGACAAATCACATGGAGGGCATTCATCGACGATCCGGGCAGAAGCGGCGTGGCATGGCGTCCACCGCCTGCTGGGTTCCGCAAACACACGCCGTGGCCGTTGCGTCCTCCACAGGCGATCAGTAGTCAGGACGAAAGATCGCCTGGGCTCGTACTGCCGGCGCATGGACGGGTGGCGGGAGAAGGGTTTGTTGGACCAGGATGGGCGACGGCGCTCGCATGCATCTCGAGCATCGATGAGATCCAGATTTGGTGGCAGCCCATGTACAAGATTTCGATCGCCAAGAAGCTGATTGGCGTCTGAGGGATGTCATCCGGTCTGTTGGAATGCAGCATCGTTACATGTACTGTGTCCGCTTCTGAATTCTTTTGCACGTGCTCGATTGTGAACTCATGCCTGTGTTGTCGAGATCGAGAGGCTGCTGCATACATGGGCGTCAATTCAGTAGCTGCTATGCTATGGATACAGCACCAGGAGCTGGGATCATGACGTCCTGCACTTCGGCTCAGAAGGCTTTGACGGGTTGATTCTTACAAATCGCTTGACTGCGCCCATCGGGAGGTCCTTCTCAGCAGAGGCATCGGGCGGAAGCACCAGACCGTCGGTCTAAGCGGCCAAAACCCGTCCGAGCCTCAACCTCATTCTCACTTCATACAGTGCCTCGTCAGCCACGTTGAGCTCAAAGAAGCTTTACCCCACAGCTTCGATGCGCATGCCATGCAGACATGCCGGATAGTTGAGGTGTCCAAGATGTCAACGTTATCTTCCCCGCAAATGGACTCTTGTGATATTGTCCACGGTATCTATTGTCCACGGAGGCTGGAAACCACTTTGGTCCCTGCCCCGGAGCAGAGTGAAGTGGATCGAGCTGAATCGGGTCTGCTGGCAAGGATCGATCCTGATCCACTAGCGTTGCAGCCTCCGCCTGATGATCTGGCAAGACCGGGAGACACTGGCACGATTCTGTTGTCTTGCCAAGAAGTGACAGCGCGATTTGCTGTGTCGGAACAGATTCCGAAGCGCTCATTTGTGACAGCGCAGCTGAACACTGGAATTCGTTTTGACATTTCAATTTCCGCTTGTCCAAATAAACGTAGGAAGGTCTCTAAACGAAGCCGATCAATTTGCCGCGTTGATGCTGCCGCCGTCTCGATGGGAGAAGCCACTGTTTGCGGCTCGGCAACCAGCCAGCAGGCTCTTCTCGCATCTCTAGCTTCTCGAAGGCAAGTCCCAAAGCTTGAGCGAGGTCTGTGATTGCAACTTTGCTCTCCATACCATCTGTTTGACTTGAAGGAAGAAGGTCCGCCGAGCACAGGCTCGCGACACAGAGATGCAAAGACCACATCATCCATGAGAAGGAAAGGGGCCTTCGGCGCGGACAATCGAACGGCTTGCTCCCTCAGTTTACGACTAATCGCAGCGACGTAACGCTTCACCATTGTCGACCGCGAAGAAATTTTCCTCCCATTTGCAGTCTAGGGAGAGAGATCTGATTCGCACACTGCAGAAATCCTGCGCCACCAACTCGGTGCATCGGAAGTTTAAGCGAGCCTTCGACCAGCTGACGTTGCGCTGCGCGTGCATTGCCGTGGGTCAATTTAATTTTTTTCTGCTGTTCGGAAGATTTTTCGAGCGGCGGCTGTCAAGGACAACTTCTGTTGCTTCGCTTTTCAATCGCCAGGTCGAAACACGAATCCTAAGGGATCATGGTGTACTCGTCAGATTCTGAATGCTGACAGGAAGCTACGTATAGTAGCCTCAAGAGCTGCTTTCAAGGAAGGGAACGTCGCACTGAGCAGCAGGAAAAAGGCTCGACCATCGATTGTATTAACAATATACTCTCCTAAGTCGCCGGGTGTGGCCAGTGAGATGCGAGAATTCAACTAATTCTGTGATTGGCTTGTAGATCTACCGTGTCGGAACAGCCGTCAAGCGCACGCTTTGAGCGGGCTGGTTCCGAGAACTGCGTGATCCTGCGGGTGCAAATCGGCCACATGACCAGAGTACGAAGACTTCCTGGCGGTCAAGAGACTTGGTCTGGGCAGCTGTATACACGGTATCACACACCTCGGCTGAAGCAATGAAGTACCAGGTGTGGTTACTTCACTTCCCAGCTTTGCGTTCGTTCTCGGCGGAGACTCAGCGTACAGGCACTCAGGGGCCAAGAGAGTGGAGGACTATACAGTCCGGCTCGCGAGGGCTCCGGCTTGAGCGAGGAAGCTGTGGTTGCAAAACCCCTAGCGCAGCTTCTGCGTCGATGTAGAACGTGACAGAGCCTCTCTGACAACGATGGACTCCGCATTCCGTCCTGAAGCGAGTCACGACACCTCACTGCAGGGAACTCCAAACTGTACCCTTGCCTTTCCTTCTTCGCTTCTGTCGGCTCTTCCGTTGACCTCCAACCTCGGATTGTCCAACCAGCCCTTGGTCCGTTCAGTCTGCACGTCCTTCCTCTCACCACCACATTCGGCCACCTTTCCTAATCCACTCCCACATCAGACGCAACCCTTTGGCGCATCTACCGGAAGCCGTTCGTATCCGCTTTTGCACGGACTTCATCAGAATCGGCCGCAATCACTCCAAAGTCGACTCCGGACCAACTCGGCGCCCCGTCTATTCTTCTATCTGCGACTCGACCCAAGCTGTCGTCCAGCAGGGCAAGAAAAGCTCCGTTCCTGACAATCTTCCGGACGACAATCAGGCGCTTCATCTCTTCATCATCACACGGGCTTCAATTAGGCGCCTCAGTTGTCCACTCTTCAGGATGGCTACCCCGAATCAAGCGACGCCGGCTCGGCTGAGCGGTGATAGCATCAACGCATCGAGCGCCGACACTCGCATTTTAAACGCAGCTTCTCGCAGGAGCAATTCACCATCTCCGGAGCGTAAAGCCGAGACATCCCATCCCGTCGGCAGGTCTTTCCTCTTCCCTTCAGGAGAGCGAGCTAAGTCGTGGCAAGACAGCTACCTGTTTGAATTGCTAGGAGAACGAGGCGCACAAGTGTACGAGACCACCGAAAAGGGTCAAAATGTCCAGGTCAGCGACATCGAAGAGGTCACCAAAGCACAAGAGCAGCAGCAAAAAGCACATGACCATGGCGCCATTCCCAAGACACTTGGCTGGAAAGGTGCCTTCTTCAACCAAGTCGCATATGCCATCGCGCTTGGTATCCTCAGTATTCCGAAGGTAGCCGTCGCTATTGGCGTCGTGCCTTTCGTGCTGCTCACGTTCATGTTCGCCTACATCTGCTACTACACCGGCTACCAATACTGGAAGCTCAAGATGCGTTTCCCTGGCGTACACAACCTTCAAGACGCTGGCTTCCTCATGTTTGGACCATGGGGCGCACGGATCCTCGGTATCTCTCAGCTGATCTTCTCCATCTTTCTGCAGGGCAACCATGTTCTGCTCGGAGGACAAGCGTTCCACATTCTCGGCTGGCACTCGTGTGCGGTCGTGCTCGCCTTCGTGTTCGCGGTCATCTCATTCCTCTTCACGCTTCCTCGTTCGTACAAGCTCTTCTCGTACGCGGCATTTGTCTCGTTCACGTCGATCGTTGTCGTGGTCATCTTTGCCATGATCGCCAGTGGTGTCACGGGCCCTCAGAACGCCCCGGCGAACGCACCTCCCATCAAGGTGGTAGCCTTTGGACCCGCTCCTGGTGTCCCGGTCGATTTCCTCGAAGGCTTCCTTTATGTGCTCAACCTCTTTGTCAGCTTCGGTGCCATCCCCAGCTACCTCCCTATCATCTCCGAGATGCGCAAGCCCACCGACTTCCGAAAGAGTCTCTTTGTGCTGGTAGCCGTGCAGCTGGTGCTGTACCTGGTGGTCGGAGGCGTCATCTACCACAACCTCGGCCAGTACACTAGCTCGCCGAGTCTAAACAGCCTATCGGTCACGATGAGCAAGATCGCCTACGGTCTCGCGCTGCCGACCATTCTGATTGCAGGTTGCGAAAGCGGACAAGTGGCCAACAAGCATCTGTACGTGATCATCTTTCGATCACGACCGCAACACATCCACAACTCCACGACTCTCGGCTGGATCGTCTGGACTCTCATCAACGCCCTCACATGGGTGCTAGGCTTCATTCTCGCATGCCTGATTCCCTTCTTTTCCAGCTTCTTGGGGCTGGAAGCCGCCCTGTTCTGGTCCATGTTTACGGGGTTGAGCGCTGTCATGTGGCTGTACCTGAACCAGGGTCGATGGCTCGAGTCGTGGCGCAAGATGATCGGCCTGGCAGTGGCGGTCGTCATCTTTGCTATCTCGGTGGTGCTCTGTGTGGTTGGAATCTGGGCTAGTGCCATCTCTATCCGTGACTCGTACAACTCAGGTAGCGTTGGGACACCCTTTTCCTGCACTTCGGTCTAGGAGACCGAAACACTGTACAGGCTATAGAATCGCCAGATTCTTTTCGAACAATCTTGATATGATTCCCAGGTTGGACGCATTCTGCCATAACCTTTCGTCGTTCCTGTCTTGATGTACCAGTAGTGCTTTCACATCCTCATTCACAGAAACATTCATGGCATGTTCGATCGTCGAGGGTTCCGAGAAGGTGGAGAAGAAGGTGAACGACCTGTCGGGCAGATTGCTGACCGAATTCCGAAGCCGAATCCAAGGCGCAGCTGGACAGACGCGTGAATCAAGGCTGAGCTGTGCACGCGTCGGCAAGTGTGTAGTCTGCCTGAGGCGAGCTGTGTGTCACTTTTTCCGGGTCAAAGGGTCTGGTTGCATAGAGCGAATCTCCACCTGATCATCTTCTCATCACACATCCGTCAGTGTGCGGAGCAGGCAGTCGTGCTGCGCCCTCCCTCGCGCTCAGAATGTCAGCATCCGCTTCGACCTCGAGGCAAACGCGAGCCTCCATCGCCGCACCTGCCTTCGTCTCCGCATCCGCTGCTGCCTCTGGCACACGCGCTCGCGACACGTCCAGACGGCGCACCACCACCGGTCTTTCTAGGCATCGACCTGATCCGATAGCGACCGACTCGTCCGATCTCGACTACCAGGACTTCTCAGACAGGCGCCTCTCACTCAGCAAGGCTCGGGCGCCTCTCGATGACACAGACGACGCTATCAGCGAAGAGGATGTTGTGCAAGAGGCTTTAGACGAGTTGCTGGTCCTAGAGCAGCTTACCCCGCGTCCAAACCGCCGCATCCGCATCGAAACAGCTGGCATCGATACAACCCAGAGTGCACTTGATCGCTTCCGCGCACAAGACCAACGAGGCAAAAGACCTGCGAGAGCATCGATTGCAGGGCCTCCCCCTACCAGCCGCACCCTCAGCTACGGAAGCGCATTGAACCGCCCACGAGCGTCGGTAGGAACTAGACAAAGAGCACCTCTGGCTCGAATCGCTGATCCTGAACGAGATTTGCGCACCATGTTTCCAGCAAGCAGCGACAAGTCTGCTGCGGCCACTATGTCGCGTGGCAGTCGACGTCCCAATGCAAGCGCACCTCACTATTACGACGAGTCGGTGGCCGCAGAATCTATCGCCAACATCAGCGTTGCTCGTCCAGGTCAGCGGCTGCGTCCGTCGCTCGCTCATCCGGACGGAAGGCTGGACATTCCCACCCTCGAAGAGCGCTGTGCCGCGCTGATCATTAACGCCAAGGGTGTCCTACACTTCTACATGAGCCTGTACGACGACATGTGGCAGCCAGAGTCCTTTGACGAAATGCTTCGCAATTGGACGCCTTTCGAATCGTACAAGACCAATCAGCTGCTCGCCGAAGCTCAGTACATGCATCACTTCATCGACATCGACGAGGTCACCCGATCACTACGCCGCGAATCGGGCCAATCGCCCCCAGAGGGGTTCGAAGAAGCCATGAAGATGGCCAACTGCGCCACCTTTGTCCACTACATCCACCAGCTCCCCACGGACCCTTCGCAGTACGGACGCGCTAGAGGCCAACATATCACAGGCGACGATGTCGTTCGTGCCCCATTCCGCAACATCCGTGAACTCAGCGATGCTCGTCGCGTTTTCTTACGATGGATATTGCCCACTACGTCCGACATCACTGACGAGATCCTCAACATGCTCCTCGATATCAGCATTCAGATCTATATCCATCGACTCGAGCGTATCGTGGAAGCGGTCTTTGCTGGTCAGATGGCCGAAGACGTCGGACGCACCGCCATCTCGGATCACCTCATCGACCTTATGAGCGGCGACATTGTGCGGCATTCGCTTGGTCGGGTCAAAAGGCAGCGCAGAATGTCAAGAGCCGATATCGAGCGCATGGTCCAGCGATACGAGACGTTTGCCAACGTGCGGCAGATCGAGCTGCAAAATATGCAGTTTGACTACGATGCCATGCGGGAAACCTTTTCGTTCCAGAATATGGCGGCCGACCTCACGGGATATGTAAGGGATGTGGTGAGGGAGGTCGATGATGGCATGCATTCGACGTCGCTGCCACCGATCATCGACCGACTCGCACGCGAATCGAGCGTTTTCAGTGCATCAGACGTTCCCGACATCATCCCACCTTCTAGCTCCATCGTTGGCGGCAAGTACGATGAGTCTTCTAGCGCGATTGCTGGACCGAGTCAGTCGACACCGAAAAGAGCAAGGTCCACCCAAGCCTCACAACCCTATGCTGCTCACTACGCCGGCTGGCTTGACGAGATGCTCGACGAAGACGACTCGCAGCCCAACACTCAGCGTAGGAGACCGGCACAGGTGCTGCCGAGTGGTAATGCGGTGGTCGAGTTGACCGACACGCAGAAGCTGCGCGAACTCGACGTCATGTCTTCCACCGACGGCGAAGGCGCCGCTCCGAGCATCGGCGTCGATTCCGACGTCGCTTCAAGTCCCCCCCGCGATAATAGGCTAGGAGCACGCATCTCCGCAGCAATCAACAGCTCGGGCCGCCCCGCGACGCACAGCCGACGTCAGCCGTCGGATGTTGGCGAGCCATCTGAAAGCAGCGATGCGAATGGTGCGCTGGAACCGCTTCGACATCGAGATGGGCCTTTCGACTCACCAGCGAAGGAGAAAGCAGGCAGATTGGGCTTCGATAGTCAGAATCGTCTGGTGAGGCGCAATTCAGACGGTAGTCGCAAGAATCAGCGTCTTCTCGACGGATCAGCCGCAGGAGTGCGGGAGTCGCGCTTCGATTCCCAAGGCGAGGAAGAAGAGGACGTCTTCCTCGAGAATGCTGCTCGTGGCGGAAAGCGCAGCAGAAGAAAGGGCAAGGGAAAGGGAAAGGCGAAGGAGCCAGTAGCATTGGCAGACGCCGAGACCGAGGGGCAGGGCACACCGAGGCCCAGACGCAATCTGCGATCGAATGCTGGACGACAACCTACCGGGACCATCGAAGATTTGGCCGTCGAAAGCGAGCAGGTTGCGAGCAAAACGGGCTCGCGTGGCATGTCTCGACAATTGCAGCTGAAGCAAGAGTCCCTCAGTCCGGCCAAGCGCCGAACCGAGCAGCGTGCAGAGGAGGGTGCGAAGGAGCAGCAGCGAAGCCGACGCGTGACTCTCGCCGATCCACCGGCGGAAGTGCAGGCAGGACCGTCCAGAGTGACCCGTTCGAGAGCTGCACGAGCAAACAATGGCGATGGAAGAGCGACTGGTCTTGGACGAGGTCTTCCGGATGGCGAAGATGCTAGGTCGCAAGCTCGGATCCTTTCCACAACTTCGGGGCGGCTGCATGAAGAAGGCGATTCCAGCGATGAGGATCAAGACGAGGGTGGCAATGAGACGGTCAGGAACAGGATCGAAGGTGTTCAAAGCGAACTTGGAGCGACAAGAGCCACACCGGATGAGGACTTCATCGGCGACGATGACGAAGCCATTCTGCGACGGCGAGCAGCTATGGACGCTGCCATCGCTGCGCGAAAGCCTCGACCTGGCACGCTGCACTTTTACCGACCGGAAGCGGACGATGATGCGATGCCGCTCGTTGGACTAGATGACGAGCCGCTAGCGGATGGCGAGAATGTCGATGCGATCGCCATGCGCGACGCTGATGCAGTTGCAGAGATCCTCCGTTCGAGCAACACGGTTCCTTCGCGTCGCATCGGACCGTATCGACCCGAGAACGGACGCAGACGTCGACCACGAGAGGAGGCCGATCCCGCTCTTGTTGACCGCTACTCTCAAGAGATCGACGAGCTCGAAGACGACCAAGCTGCCGAACCTGGTAGTCGTCGACATGGACGACGCGCCAACACACACACGGCACCTCTCGGCCAAGCCGTCCGGGTGGAGCCGTACAAACGATCCAACCTGTACATCACAGGACACAACATGACCGGACGATCAAGATGGACCGATGCGGAAACGGAATGCCTCCTCACATCCTTGCACGAGCTAGCACGCTACAAGAAAGTATCGCCCAAGTTCACAGTCTACACCGAGATCCTCAAGCGTCACGGTGTCAATGGAACGCGCTCAAAGGTGCTAGCCAGGTGGAACAACGTTCAGCTGAAAGATAAGTCGAGGAACGAGCTGATGAGGATGAAGAGGGAGGGCATGAGGATACCGTATTGGAAGAGGCTGTTGCACGCGAATATTTGGAAGCCCAAGCCGGTGGTGGTGGAGAGGGGCAGGAGGGACGAGACGGAGGATGTGCCGGATGTGGGGTCTGATGCCGAGGTTCCGGGCGAGAGCGAGGCTGGGGATGTGGGCGATCCGATCGTGGAGGATCGAGATGATGCGGATGCGGATGGTGTAGAGGTGGTGATTGGAGAGTTGGAGTCGGTGGAAGACGGGGTGCAGCGATCTTCCAATCCGCTTCGGAACGAAGATTAAGGACGTTGCACGGGTGACCGGACAGATTGCGATTCTGTGTGCGGGGCAAGTTTCAAAACCTCTTTCTTTCCATCATGCGCGTGTTTGTGAAAGGTGTTTACGGATTGTGTTTGTTAGAATACAGAGTGAGGGGTGAATGATGACGGGGACGAACGATGAGATGGCATTGAGGACGAGTGACACGATGGACAGCGTCTCTTTCTTTTTTGAGTTCTACTTGCGAGCCCGACGTTGACGAGCCTTCAAGACGCGTTCTCTGTTCCTCCTGTCAGCGGCCGACTCCGCGTCAGCGGTGGTCGAGCTAGCTTCGTAGGCAGCCTTGTCATCCAAAATCTCCTTCAAAGCGTCTGACCTTGTGCTCGTCTTGCCCGCCGCATTTGCAGTGCTACTGCTGACCACTGGTTTTGCGACCTTCTGGGCGGAGGAGTCGGATAACTGATCTCTAGCAGCCTTCAACTTGTCCATGAAACCCTTGCCCTGCTCCTCGTACGGGTTCTTCGGGTGGGTGATTCGCTTTGGGAACTTCGCCCACCTCCTCACCACCGGCATCTGCAAAACCGCCAGCTGAGCCAACGAGTACAGATTCGTCGTCGCCCAGTACACCAATACTCCGGAAGGGAAGGTGGTCGAGAACCAGGCGAGGATGGGCATCATTCCTCTGAACACGTACTTGATCATCTGACTCTGCGCTGGATCGGACTGGTTGTTGGTGCCGACCTTGAAACCCAATTCTGCTACGGCGAACGTGGCCAGTGTGGATACTGCGGGGAGAATCCAGGTTGGGTCAGGGACCGTAAGATCGGTGGTCCAGAACGGGCCTCCGTGTGCGAAAGTCTCTGAACCGGATTTGGCGATCCTCTCCAACGCCAAGAAGTACGAGAACATCAACGGGAATTGGAACAGGATCGGAACGATCGACTTGATCGGGTTGGCGTTGTTGTCCCTCAGCAGCTTTTGGGTGGACATGACGGCTTTTTGCATCTGCATCTGATCCCCTGCCGCTTTGTAGTGCTTGATGTCGTCCATGTTTCGCTTCATCTCGGGTTGGATGTTGCCGAGACGAATGGCGTTCTTCTGACCTGCGATGGAAATGGGCGAGATGAGCAAGCGGAGCGCTACGGTGGTGACGGCGATGGTGCCCCACCAGGGAAGACCGGTGGTGGTGCCGACGAATTCGAGCAGGTTGGTGATCCAGCCGGGTGGAGTGACCCAGTGGTTGAGACCAAGTTCGGTGAGCTCGCCGGGTCTGATACCGGCTGCTCCGCTGAAGGCTTCTGTGACGGTGGAGGCGGCAGTGGAGTCGACGTTGCTGAACTGCTCAGTCAGAGTGTTGGTGACTTCGGAGGCTTTGGATTGCACGGTGGAGACGGCATCGGAAGCTGCATGTTGTGTCGACTGCAAGCTGTCAGAGACGGAAGAGCCTGCGTTCTGGAGGGAAGCTTCTGCGGACTGCTTCAGCTCGTGCGCAGCGTTGGCCGCTTCATCTTTCTTCGTCTCGAGCTCGGAAGAAAGCGATGATGACGCATCAGCCGATGTGCCGGCTGGTTTGGAAGAGCCCCAGAAGGAAAGGTTTCGATGCGCGATCGTCGACGAGAATGGCTTGCCTGCTAGCAATGTCGATTGCGCTGGGAAAGCGACACTTGCACGCGCGAAAGTGGCTCGGTTGTATGCCAGTGTCGTGCTCAAGCCCGAAGGTCTCGGACGGGCCGATGCAGCGCTGGCATAGCCTCGAGAGCTGGACGACCGAGCTGCCGAGACGAGCTGCGGCGCGCCGCTCAAGCGAGCCCGTAGAGCAGCTGATGTGACAACAGCGACCATTGTGGCTCTCGTATGTGGTGGTACGCTGGAAGAAAGGGCGAGAGGTGAGAAGGTGAGAAGAGAGGTGAGAGGAAGCGAGTGGGTTCATAGTTAGGGGTAATGAGAAGATCTCATCAAAAAAAAGTCCGGCTGTCGGCTTACATAATACAGATATCTACCTTAACAAATGACGAAATATTCCACGCATCAAAATGACGCACGCACATATCTCGGCAGAGCCGAACACAACGACACACGCACCGCCGCCAATCCGCTCTCCGCCGGATCAAAGCACAGATGTCGCTCCACATTGTCGCCTCTCTTATCCTCGTACTCTCACCATCGCTCTTCGCTGCTTTCGAAGCCGTCTCCATCGCAACACGAACCAAAGTGGAGTCAACGTTCGCCATATACCCAAGCCTTAGCACACGACTTCAGCAAGAGCCGACACAGGCGCCTTCGTCATCCTCGGTTCGATTCCAACAACAGCGTTGGCATTTCTATATCTGACCGCACAAGACATCCCGTCACAACAGCGGACCTCTTCCTCTCGCCAGATCGCGTCAAGAAGCAGCATGCTCTTGCGCAGCTGATCGCGAGCCCTCCGATCCTGCGGTGCACGTTTGGCCGCGTACCGACTCTCAGCCGTAGCACCCTTCTGATTTGCGCGCTCTGCACACGATGACAACCCGCAGTACCAAGAGCAGCCGAAGCGGCTATGCTCGCGAGGTTATGACCGACGGCGATGTGTATGTCTTTCTCCTTCAGGTCGCTTACCACGCCCATCTCTCACTGGCACGAAGAGACGCCAAGGCTCGAGCGAGGGAGAGTTTGACGTCCAGCACAGCGGCGGCGTCATCTGCAGCATCTGCATCGACGTCGAAGAAGGCTTCTGAATCTGCGTCAAAAGGTGACAGCTGGATGGGCTTTGCCGGCCTCGCAGATATGGTCCGCGACGTCGGAGGCTCGTCCAAATCCGTTCGCTTTCCCGAAAAGCTCATCAAAAGGCTCAATGATCGGCTCGAGCTCATCGCGATGGGGCGCGACACCGCTTACAAGGACCAAAGTCTGCGTCAGACTATCGGCATCTTCTACGGCACTTTCAAGGAAGCCTCTTTCCAGAAGCAGATGAAGGAGAACCGCAAGATCGAGGAGCTCATCCTCATCTTTGTCACCACGGCACAAGCAAGCTTGAAAAAGCGCTCTGTTGCGGACGAATGGAAGCAGGAGCTAAACAATCAAGTGGGCCACTTTGTCAACATCATCCGCGAGTGTCTCAAAACCGTAAGCGGCGTCCCCAGGGAGCTCACGGATCGACTCGAGGGCTACTCTTCAAAGCTTGCGCCCACCGCCTCATCCTCATCCGCCGCTGCATCCTCCTCGACAGCCGTCTCGTCCGGATCGAATGGGTATGCGGCTGCAAAGGAGTACATCAACCCCGCTTCTGCCAGTGCTAGTCGTCGAACCAGCTCCGCCAGCACTCTGCCGACCTTAGCATCCAACCCGCTGGCAGAATCCAGTATGGTGCGTACAGTCGGCGCACTCTTTTCCGTCGACCTCAGTCAGCTCAGTCAGGACGTCGAATTCGTCAAAAAGACGTGCACAGAACAGGCCGCCATGACCGATCTCAAACGCTGCGTAAAGAACATCAACCTGCAACAACCGTGGCCAGGGCGCAAAGAGGACTTTGCATCCGAAGAGGCTTATCAGCAATGGAGGACACAAGAGCTCTCGTCGCTCTCGCAGATCATGATGGAGATGTGTCAGAGCAATCCGGAGCTTCTCAAGAGCACGTCGAGCGACATACCTGGTCAATCCCCGACGCGGCCAACGGCGTCGAGGCCAGAGTCGTACAACGGTGCTGCTCCTGGCGGCACACCGTCCGGCGAGAGCGTTCCCGACACGACGACGCTGGATGCCGAGTTTGCAGCTCTGTCCGTCGATTCAGCCGAAGATGATGCGTTTGCCTCCTTTGTCTACATCCCACCGGATCCACGCGCATATTACCACCGGGCGCTCGAGATCTGCATCGACTTTGATCTCGAGATGATCAAGCACCAGCCCGAAGAGGAAGAGGTGTCGCTCAGCATCCTTTCCAAGAGCCATGTCGAGCTTCTCGCAGAGTGTGCGCAACGATGGCGTCTCGCAGCACCTTTTCTCGGCGTTTCGAATCTCGACGTCATCAAGGCCAAGTACGACAACGGCGAGGTGCCCCTCGATTGCGTCTCGGAGTCGCTTGGCTCTGTCACGCGCACCCTTGCCGAGATCGACTTTGCGAATTGGATGCAAGAGGAGCAGACGAAACTTGTTAAGCTCTACACGTCGCTCTTCGAGTCGTTCTTGCGATATCTGTACGAGACTTTCCAGGACATACACGATGTGGAAACAGACGAGATCCAGCCCTATCTCACCATGGTCCAAGATCTACATGCGACAGGGTTGGTGCGGAAGGACAGACGACTGGAAGCCGATGTCGTAGCTCTCGAGTCGCACGTGGAGGAGCTCAAGGACGCGGTGCGCATCATGGCCATCCACGAATACACGGCCAAGACCACCGAGCTCTTTTCGCAGGTGGTCGCGAACGAAGTTGTGCCACTTGTTCAGCTGCTCGACTGGCTGGAGAAGGGTGCAAAACGGCTCGACAAGAAATATCCGGAGCCGTTGCTGGAGTCGGTGGACCCGGTCTCGCTCGTGCTCGAGAAGCAGGTGCCCTTGTTCCTGGACGACCTCGAGTCAATGAAGCAGCAGGTGATCGATCATGCTACGCGCGAAAACGAACCGCTTGCGTTCGAAGATATCTTCACGCTGTACAGCCGGGTCAAGGCGCTCCTGCGGATGCACAACGCCTTCTGCCCCAACTCCGGTTCCGCGTTCAGCCTCACGGACTGGTTCGAACCTCACATCCGTCATTGGCTCATGAATTCGGAGAAGAAGACGGCCGAGTGGGTGCACAACGCGATCGCCAACGATGCCTTTACGCCCATCGAAAGCCAAGACGCCGTCCACAGCAGCAGCATCGACGACCTCTTTGGCGCCCTGCAGCAGCCCGTCGATTTCATCCTCGGTCTCAAGTGGCCTGATGCGTACCAGAACGCACGCTTCCTCACGACGCTGGCCAAGATCGTCAGCCGAGCGGTTGAGCAGTACTGCAGCCGAGTGGAGGAAATGTTCATGGAAGAGATGTACCCGCGCACAGCAGAGGATCAAGACATGGCGCAGAAGCAGTCCGCCTGGATGGTCAAAGCCAAGCAGACCATCTCGGGAGAGAAGAAGGTCGAACCGTTCCACTTCCAGGCCACGTCGTGCGTTCGTCTCAACAACATCGAGGCTGCACGCGTGCTGCTCGACAAGCTCTACCAGAAGATCGATGCGGACAAGCAGGCCGAGATCGTCAAACGGCATGCGCCGGAGACTCCGGTGAAGCGGGATAGGAATCGCTT
This sequence comes from Pseudozyma hubeiensis SY62, assembly GCF_000403515.1. Classification (NCBI taxonomy): domain Eukaryota; kingdom Fungi; phylum Basidiomycota; class Ustilaginomycetes; order Ustilaginales; family Ustilaginaceae; genus Pseudozyma; species Pseudozyma hubeiensis. Next base: position 151,816 of record NW_012133840.1, read on the forward strand.
CGTGTTCTCGATCAAGATCGTGCTGGGAGAGAATCTGCAGCCGATCCGAGATAGTGGGGCGAATCCGCGCATCGACTCGTTCGTGACGCTGAGCGATGAGAGGGGTCAGAAGATCGCAAAGACGCGCACGATCTATGAGACGTCCGAGCCGCGGTGGGACGAGGTGTTCGATGTGCACGTCGAGCAGCCCATGTGGCTGGCTGCCACCGTGTGGGACCGCAAGCTCGTAGGAGACCACAACCTGTGTGGACGCGCCTACCTGCGTCTCGATCCGAGGTACTTTGGCGATTTCCTGTCGCACGAGCTCTGGATGGACCTCGATACGCAAGGTCGGCTGCTGATGCGTGTCAGCATGGAAGGCGAGCGCGACGACATCCTGTACCACTTTGGTCGTGGGTTCCGATCTCTCAAACGAGCAGAGAGCGATATGGTGCGCATCATCGTGGACAAGATGTCGGTGTTTATTCGACAGTGCCTGTCGCGCTCTTTGCTCAAGACATTGGTTAGGACGAGCGGTATCGATCTGACCAAGGCGTTGGGGAACGTCAAGGCGCTGTACGCTTCGGCGTTGGCAAGCACGAACGTCAACGCGTCGATGATCCCACCCGTCGAGCCGGAGGTGAAGCCGAAGAATCGGCCGGCGCAGTTGACGGACCACGAGATCGAAGCAGCCATCATTCCGCTACTGGACTACCTGGACGAGTGTCTCGCTACACTGAAGGGGAGTCTCTCGGAGAGCGAAGCTTTGCTGGTGCTGACAAAGGTGTGGAAGGAAGTGCTCAACATTATCGAGTCCATCTTGGTCCCGCCGCTGTCCGATTCGCCTTCGTCCATGCATCAGCTTTCGGACAAGGAAGTCGACATCGTTTTCAAATGGCTCGGGTTCCTCAAAAACTACTTCCACGCGTACGACGCCGAGACAGGCATCACGCATGGTGTACCGCTCGACGTGCTGCAAGGTGCCAAATACCGAGAAATCCTATCGTATCTGCTGCTGCACGATCAGTCGACGGACGAGCTGATGATGGAGTGCGTCCGCGGGATGCAAGCCAAGATGCGACGGGCGGGCACGCAACGCGGTGCCAAGAACAAGTCGGTCCTCAACCAACGTTCGTTGGGGACGATCAAGAAGAGGAAGCAGGAGAAGAAGGAGGAGGACTCGGATGCAGCGGCGAACGGGTCATTGGATATGGCGATGAAGCTGCTGCGGATGCGACCGGGGACGGGCGACTTTTTGCAGCAGCAGATGGCGACGATGCATACTTTGCAGGTGTCGGCGGTGGGGGCGAGTCCTGCGAGAAGCAGTGCGCCAGGTACGCCGAGGCAGAGCGTGGGGCAGGGGAAGAGGGAGAGTCAGCTGCTGCCTATGCCGCAAGCTGGAGTTGGAGCTGCGAGGCAAGGGTATCAGTTGAGAGATGATCCGATGCCGTCGACGATCCCGCCGGTCGTGGGACCGAGATCCCCAGGTGGCGGAGCAGGGATGGGAGGAGGCCAGAGGAACTCGATGTACGGCAGCGGTTATGCAGCGAGTCAACCGGATACGCCGACGAGGAGGAGCTCCAGGCAGATACCTGGAAAGAGTGCGTACGGCGATGTGAAGAGCGCTAGGTCTCCTGGCGGTCCTGACTCGGTGTACAATCGTATCTCGCGGCAGTTGTAGGAATCGACTTGTTGCGGGGAGCAGTCACGTTCAGATGTCAGTAGTGCCGTCGGAATTGAGTGGTAGAAACAGTCCTTTTCGCTATCTACTGGCGAGTGGAATGTAAAACAGAGTGTCATGGTCTGAGCGGTGTCATGAGTGTGACCTTCGGCGGTTTGAACGCGAGAGAAGACAGTGGATGAAGTTCCGGAGAGAGAGCACGTCGCCCGGGAGTCGGATGTTCGCCTCCACACTGTGCAAAACCTTGTGCATTTCATGTTTTCGAGACCCTGACTTTTCGTTCCATTCCATTCATTCTCGACTGCGAGCCCACCCTCATCCGTCGGCCGGTGACGGCAAGTTAAGCGCTCAGCTTTCACTTCGACGTCATGGTCAAACCTTTTTCGTTCAGCGCCTCTCCGGCCTCAGGTCGCAAGGACAAGAAACGACAGCATGCAACAGTCTCCTCCCCAGGCCTGTCGGACAAGGCTGAGGGGAAGAAGGACGCATCTAGGATGCAGCTCGACGACATTCTTTCCAGCTTGACTGCGGGAACGACGAACGGCTCGGAGAAGGGAAAACAAAGGGAAAAGAAGGAGGTGGAGAAGCCGTTGAAGAAGAAGCTTAAGAACGAGACAAAGGGGACGCAGGTGAGTGCTTTGGATCTGCTGCTGGGTGTTGGGGGTGGTTCGAAGGAAGGCAAGCCGTTGAGGAAGGAGAAGAAGCCCGACAGTGCTGTCAAGGATGAAGGTCAGGGTGCTACGATACGCCACGGTAAGGACAAGCCGAAAGTCAAAGCATTGGACGACCACGCAGAAGTCCTTGACAGAAACGCCAAGAAGAAGGACCCGGACGCCGCAAGGAAAGAGCAGCGCGATGTCTCTTCATTCGCACCGAGTATGGCTCAGCCGCGAGCCTCGACAGCAACGAAAACAGGCAAGACATCACAGCACTCCTCACTGCCTCGTACCGAGTCACCCTCGGACGAGCGTCACACTTCTCCGCCAGTCTCGTTCACACGCCCCATCAAAAGCACTACCACCCCATCTGATCGCCCAACACCAGCCCCCTTCGGACAGGCCACGTCAATCTCCAAACCATCACATCCCATACCCTCCCCCTCTTCCTCAATCACCGCCGCCGACGATGACCGCGCCTTCCACACCCTCAAAACATTCAAGCTCCACCTCCGACAACTCACCGCCGTCCTCAGCTCCCTCTCCACCGAGCTCACCTTGATCGATCGAATATGGTACAAGAACGCATCGCAGTTCAAGTCCGCACTCTGGTGGGGAGGTTTCGACTCTGTACGACGTTGTTTGCACCGCGTTTTGCTTCCCTCTTCTCGAGGTGTGAGTCTCGCTCATTCTGTGGTGTCCGATTTAACCCTACTCTACGCCAGGTTGGGAGGAGCAGAATCCAACCTGGTCACAACAGCGTCAACGTCGACCCTCCCCCCAATACCAAAGTTCACCACCCGTCCGACGCACACGACACTCCAAACTTACCTCTCCTCATCCCCCTCACACCTCGAACATACCACTCAACAACTGGAAGCTCTTCAAACAGCCCTCCTCGCGCTCAGCGCTAGATGTACAACCGCAGGTCGAACGCTCTTGCTGCACCTCAACACTCCACCTGCACCAACCTTCGCTCCGTTGGTTACGGCGTTGATCGCCTTGCTCGCTGGAGTAGATGACGCGCTGCAGAGTGTGGTTCCACGAAAGCATGATGGTGAGGAGATGGACAGTACAGCACAAAAGGCGGGAGCGGGAGCTGTAGAGGAGCTCCTCAAGCTGTTACGTGGGCTGGCACAAGAGTCGACCATCTGAGTCGTTGAACCCCCGTGATCGCAAGTTCTGAGGCAGCAGAACGATTCACTCTACCCTGCAGTCACGGTCGCTCGCGGTAACAGTCGCTCGTTCACACATAGCCTCTCATGCACTTGCATGTATCCGCGCGCTTCAATGGCGGCAAGTCTTCACAATCAAGTCTTCATCAATGCCACATACACACGCAAAGTCAGGTATGATCTTCCATTCGTTCCATGGGCTCGCCTCGTCCGTTTCCATTCCGCCCCTGTCACAATATCCCCGTCTCATTCAGCTCCTCCAGTCGCGTCTTGACCGCCGCCACCGCCGCTCCGTACTCTCCACGCATCGAGTCCATCACCCTCGTCCCTGCCATAATCGCCTCGACGTCCTCGAGCGTCCCTTTGCAGAACGTCAGATAGCCCGCTGCAGCCATCTTGCCGCTCTTGCTGCCGTCGTCCACCGGTGTGTCGTCGACATAAGTGCGAACGGCGGAAAGCAAGGCGGATAGAATCGAGTACACGGTCCCTGTGCTTGTCGTGTTGTTGCTTAGCGCCGAGGCGAGGACGCTGTATGTCGTTCTGAGCAAATCTGAACGGTGTCGTGTGAACGAGTCCAGGTCAAAATTTGAGCTGACTGGCTCTGTCGGTTCCAATCTTGAGTCCATTCCTGCTGTGTCTATTGCTGTAGCCGGCGCTGTTCCGCTGATGATGCTTCTCCATCGCTCCGCCAAACTCGACAGCAGCGTACTCGGTGCTACCTTCGTTTTGTCTATCGCGTCCATCAACGACTGCGTATAGACATCCTGTACCGAAAGCACCCTGGCCACCGCTGTCTGGGTCCAGACAGCCAAGAAGTCGACCTCATACTCGCGTCTCTGGACCGCCGTGGGATCCAGGCTGACGACATTCTGCAGGAATCTGAGCGCTACGTCTCTTCTTCCAATGGCATCGTCGATACGTTTCCACGACTCGTTTCCATATCCGAGGTACGAGCTCCATTCCCTGAGTCCATTGGTCACCAGCACATGTGCGCATCCTGCCCAGCAGTCCACTACGAGCTCCAGATACTGTCGAGCTTCGGCCGTCTTGAGCAATCGGTCCATTCGGCTGCGCGAAGATGTGGAGCTACGGCCAGCGTCGCCGCCACCAGCTGGCAATTCGTCGAGTCGCTGTGTGACACCGAGACTCATCACGACAGACCCAGCGGTCGCGGCTTCCAGCCTCCGATCCGGATGGTAGATGTTGGACAAGAGCTGAAACAGCGAGGGCGAAATGGTGGTCTTGACGAGCTCGCCAAATTGACGGTCCCATTTCTTCTTTTCAACGACATCTGCGGCGGTAGAGACGGCCACTAGCGCTTCCTTGGCTTGCATCTCGAGCTCGCCTCTTCCGCTAACACCAGCGTTGTTAGTGTCGGCTCCGTCCAAAAGTCGCGCCAAGAGCGGGTCCTCAAAATCAAAATCGTCGTCTGCATCAAACAACTCCGCGAAGCTGTCTTGACTCTCCTCGTCCCGCCTTTGATCCTTGTTTTGCTGTTGCTGGCCGATCGCTAATTGAGGCTGGTTGCTCTCATCGTGATCGGTGCTTGACGAGCCCGTGGCCTTCCTAGCAGGCTGCAAGGCGCGCATGCGAGCCAGGAGGAACGTCTGAATGCATTTCAGTGCTTCCTGTCCAATGCGCGGTTCAAGCGAGATCTGTGCTTCGAGCATCTCCTGTGTCCAGGCAGGAGAGAGAAGTGGCTGATCCGGAAGTCTTTGCTCCGACATACGTGTGCTGTGTTTGTCTCCATAAAGGTCTTGGTGTCGAATAACATGCTGAATGGATCGCAAAGACACAACAAGCAGCTTGGCCATCTCTTCCTTCCTCCTGAGAGCCGCCTGTCGAGCGGGAGCGTTCTCAAAGATGTCTGCCATACGGACTGCATCGGGCCGAGATGCATGTTGCATTGATTGTCGCAATTGTTGCCGTTCAAATTGTTTGGTGCTCGATTCGATATGCTCGTATTCGCGACGCAGTGCGGTGATCGTCTCTCCGAACCACTTGATGACCGAATCTAAACCTAGCTGGTGATGGCGAAAGATGACGGCAACGTACATCATAGCTCGTACGCAGGTGACCTGGCTGATAAAATCGGCATCCTTGAAGGCAGGAAGAAAGCTCTGGATCTGTCGAAGACGCTGAGGCGAAGATGTCGGCACCAAATGCAGGAAAAGCATGACGACGGTGTAGTGATTGAAAAGAACCGAGCGCTGCGAGTTTGTCGGAACGTCGTTCCGTGTGAATGGCATCACGCGGACTGGCGTCATCCTCGAGAACAATCGAGAGATGCGGCGGTCGCCATCCTTTGCATCGATAGCATTATTGCGCAGCTCTTGACCTGCACGGACAAGCAGTCTCACGAAAAGGTGGAAGCTCGGATCTTGCATCGCCTCTGCTCCAGCCACATCAGCGGTGGACAGCCTGTCGACATCGAAGTAGCGCAGGAACACCGGGAAATTGTGTGCGGTCTCGGTAGGCAAGTCAGCAAGCTTATGACTGTTGAATATGTCAAACAGGCGTGCAAGCGTCACCTCGGCACCTTCCATCCTCCAGTGCCACTCGGATGTCAATAGACAGCACCGTTGCAACACGATGCGGACATACGCGTCCCGCTTTGCAAGCAAGTGCCAGCCCATAGTCATTTCCTTGCTTTCGTCTAATCGGAAGTCGACGAAGGACAGCGCTCTCGCGACCAGAGGCCAGCATTCACGAAGCGATGGCCCAGATTGTGTTTGCCCATCGGCCGAGATTTGCGACATGGTTTCGAGGGCAAAGAGACAGTACCAGAGACTCTCAGAACGTAGCAGAGGCGCTCTCTTCGGCATCGACTCGTCCCATCGCTGAAAGGCAGCTTCGAACTGCATCCAGAAAAGGCGACCGTCCGTTATGCCACGGCTCTGTTCGAACGAGCTGAAAAGGTGAATGGCGGCGAGCCATATCGTAGTTGGCTCATCCACGGTCACGGTCGTCTCTTCGTACTGATCCACCTCCATCGCCAGAGTGCTCCCGTTGGCGGTAGAACGGCCTGTCGAGGCTGCTTTCCGCAGGTTTCGAATCGATCGATGAAGACCGTAATGCAGCAGCAACGCCATCAACGTCCGTCCGTAAGACAACAAGCTTTCCACCGTCGGAGCGTCAGATTCGAGGGCGTTGCTCGCGTCTGCGTCACAGATGGCCATTGCTCGCCAGCAAAGCTCGAAACGCATCCACGCCAATTGCAAGCAGATCAATTTGCGATCTTCGCCCGACGCCTTCGAATGCGTAGAGTCACTTTGTGAAAGCACAGAAGCTTGCAGCTGCTCAGCCCTTTCTAGAATCGTACGATAGCTGCGGAAAATGGAAGCAAAGTCGCAACATCCTTCCGCGGCCTTTTGGGCTTGACGCACCATCCAGCATCCAAGAAAAGCGCCAGTGTCAGAAATGAGGCTCCTCGCGTGTCGCCGTGCATCAATGTCCGATGCGTTTCCGCCCCCATCCAAGGCACGACCGATCTCTAGTCGGAGGTTGTCGATGAAGAAGGGCAGCTTGCTGGCGAGTGTATTGTGATCCATATCTGCTTCCAGTATCGTATCTTCGAGGCGCAGAACCTCGCTCAGCCAAGTCCGAGGTATGTTCTCTTGACGCAGCAGTCGATCCGGCAGCAGGATGAGATCTGGAAGACGAGCGAGCAGTGCCGAGTCGGTCACGTTGAGACGCTTCCCGCCTGCCAGAGGGCTAATGCCGAAATTCAAGCTGATGCCTTCAAAGTCGTCCCAGGCACCGCTTGGACAATCGTCATCTGCGCTTAGTGAGGCTATGTTGGAGTTCTGAACAGGGTTGGAGCGTATTGGCGCCGCATTGTGTGAAGGCAGCTCGAATCTTGGCCTTGTCGGGGTGCCGGGGCTACGATCGCTGACTGCGCCATCTTTGAGCAGACCAGCAGATGCTAAAGATGTCGACGGAGATGCACCCAGGCCTCGGATCGGCGACGCCACAGCTTCAAGGGTCGCGGATAGGAAGGGTGCTTGACGCGCTCTTGCGATTGTATTCGCGCCGTTGCGATTCCTAGGGACAGCAAGACGGGCGTCCGGCAGAGGGTCCGGTGTCGAATCTCTGATGACATGGCTGAGCACCTGCCATTCTTCATCATCGTCTCGCTCGTGCTCATGATGACCTGCTTGGTCAGGGTTTGCGTAGGTTGTCGCACATCGAGCTGAAGCTGGATGGAAGGCAAAGAGCACGTCGTGGTCTTCCAGGTCAAGCCGTGGTCGTGCTCGTGGACGGATCACGGGTGGATTTAGTGGTAAGACGGAACTTCTTGCAGTACCCGAGCCGGTTGTCGTCCGCCCGACTCTCGGATCCATCTTTCTGCGCTTCTTTTTCCTCTTCGATAAATGGTGCTGAGCATCTTTGTCGCTGACGTGAATCGTTGAGCCTTGGCGACGATGCTGATTCTGGTCAATCTCACGCAAATGCGATCGGGAAATGCCTGTCGCGCGCTCGCGATGCCGAACGGTGGAGACGAAGCCGTCCAACCGAGCCTGTCGATGCTGAGAGACATCGTGCGCTCTGCGACTGGTCATTTTACTGCTTTGCTGACGCCCGCCAGCTCGGCTCAGCATTCGGTCAATCGCGTCCCTTTCGCGATACGGAACGTATGAATCGAAGCGGTCCACTGACCACCATGGCGCGGGCGTTTCGTCAAGCTCCTCCACCCCTCGGTCCCCATTGGAAAGCGTCGTGCCAGTGATTGGAAACTCGGTTGATGGACCAGACGACAGCGACGATGCCGAGGACGAGGACGAAGACGAATCCGAGTCGGGGTCTAGCAGCAAGGCATTGTTGCCCCCGTCGAGACTGTCGTGACGTCGAAGTCGCTTCCTTGTTTGGCCTGGCTGCAAGTCTTCGTCGTCTGAAATCTGGACTGCATTGGCAGACCGAGCTTGCGTTCGCGATTCATCGCGTCGGGCTGTATCAACTTGCCCTTTGGTACTAGAGGAAGAGGACACGTGGCCATCAGAGTGGTATGCCTTTCCGTGCCTCATTGCTCTGAGGTCACGGATGTGTTTGCGCGCCATGCCGGCAGGCATCATCCTTTTCAGTTGGCGGAAGCGGCGCTCGTAGTCGGTGCTGTCGCTGCTTGAACCGTCACCAGACCATCGGCTTCTTCGCTTTGGCCTGGGGACAGCTGGCACGGGTTGCGGTCTCTCGTCTTCGGAGGATTCTACAATGAAACTCTCGTGGGTTGTCGAGTTTCGGCCTCCTGCAGCGATATTTGCTTCGCTATCCGTTGGTGATGTGTCACGCAGAGTAGGCTTTCGGCGAGTGTGTGCTGGAATTGGTGCAGCATCGTCTTCATCGATGCGCAAAGACCCGGAGTCGTGTGGTCGCACTGCTTTGTTAGTATCGTCGTTGCGAGCGATAGTTCTCGTGCCTTTGTATGTAGCGCTTTTCGAGGCTTCTGTCGTCTTGCGATTTGGAAGGAGGGCGGCGTTCTTGGAAGCTTGACCGAGCATCTCTGCCAGCTCTGGCAATCTTCCGCTCTGTGACGGTGAAGGAGACATTCGCCGAGGCCTAGCAATTTCGTCGAGTGCCGGAATCTCAACAAAGACTTCGGGCATCGGTGGGACAGATGGAGAAGGCGGTGCAGAAGGATCCTCGTGGTCTGCTTGCGAGCTTGGTCCGGAGCTGGGGACGAGCCATTGACTCTGCGACTCTTCCGAGCCTTGAGCGCCTTGGACCTCGCGCCGAGCCCGAGCAGCCTCTTCGGCAAGTCGTTTGCGCTCTTGACGATGCCATTCTCTTTGGCTCACTACGGCATCTTGCCAGTCGTTGCGAATCAGAGCCCGTTGGTAGCGCATGGCTTCCATCGTGTAAGGATTGAGCTGAGCGGCTTTTCGGGCTCGAAGCTGCCGCTGAGGTGGAGTCGGAGGCTGCGCGGCGGCCACGCGAGCTAGACGTTCGTCTTCTAAGGTAGGATCGTCGTTGCTTGTGTAACCGTACCTGTCCGACGACTGCGAGACGAAGAAGAGATCCTCATCGTCCGATGTTGGCACCACCTCTCGCGGCAGCCGTGAAGGCCCGGCTTGCATCGATGGGTCTACATCTATCTGCTCGGACATCCCTGCATGTCTGTGGTGTTGGGAAGACGAGGCTGGTGGGAGAGGGTCTATGTTTGCAAGGATTCCATGACTGTAAGGTGAAGCATGAGATGTCGAGTTGGAGAAGACGATGGCTGAGCTGCTGACCAACGTAGCTTCAGCTGCGGTGACAGCGCCAAAGAAGTGTTGCTCTTCTCTCTTGGTCTCGCTGCATGGCTCCAAGAGCTCAGTTCCTTAGAAAAGTCACAATTTACGCGACGCGAGAGAAAAGTGTCACTTTCCTCAGCGCAATCAAATCGGGGTCCCTTCAGTGCCCTGATCTAGATACAGTTGTAGCTCGAAATTTCTTTGGCGGCTGGCGTGCCTCCAGAAAGGAGTGGAGGTTTTTCCTTTGCGAGGTCTGGCGTCCGTGCTCAACCCGCGGGCGTAGAAGGTGAGTTGAATGGGTATCACCGTCGAGAGCCGAGGGAAACTTGTGGAAGCTATCCAAGCTGACTCGCTAATACTTCACTCCCTCCTCTTGCCACCACCATCATCGCAATCCACCACCTTCCCAAAATGCTTCGTACCGCTCTCACCCGATCCACCGGCGCCATCAAGGCCTCTTCGCGCACCTTTGCGTCCGTGCGGGCCAAGCACACGCTCCCCGACCTCTCCTACGACTATGGTGCTCTCGAACCCGCCATCTCCTCCAAGATCATGGAGCTGCACCACACAAAGCACCACCAGACCTACGTCAACGGTCTGAACCAAGCCGAAGAGCAGCTTTCGGAAGCCATCCACAAAAAGGATGTCAAGTCCGCCATCGCCCTCCAGAAGGCCATCAACTTCAACGGCGGTGGACACATCAACCACACGCTCTTCTGGGAGAACCTCGCTCCCCAAAAGAACGGCGGTGGAGAGCTGAGCAGCGGTGCCCTCAAGGACGCCATCGATCGCGACTTCGGTGGTCTTGATCAGTTGAAGTCCAAGTTCAACGCTCAGATCGCCGCTATTCAGGGCTCCGGTTGGGGCTGGTTGGGCTACAACCCCCAGACGAAGAAGTTGGACATCGTGACCACCGCCAACCAGGACCCGTTGCTGTCGCACGTGCCTCTGATCGGCGTTGATGCTTGGGAACACGCCTTCTACCTGCAGTACCAGAACGTCAAGGCCGACTACTTCAAGGCCATCTGGGACGTCATCAACTTCAAGGCTGCCGAAGAGCGTCTCAAGAAGGCTCAGTAAGGATCGCTCTTTGTCGTCGAAACAAAAGTCATATCAATATGAAATTGCGAAACTGCTTTCAAACATCCTACATGTGCTTTCATTGCCTAAGTCTGTGTTACAACCTTAGAACGTCATGCCACCAGCGTCGGCTCCACCCTGTTCATCGTCAGCGTTGGACCACTGCATACTGAACGCGAGCGCTACCAGTGCTGCTTCTTTCCTCCTCTGATCAGCGTCGGGAATGTTCCGCACGCGTTGAGCATGCCATTGCAGCTGTTGGAGTTGCGAAGCCAGATCCCCGTCCGCAGCACCACTCGGTTGGCTTCCCATTCCCAACGGTCCACCCTCTAGATGAGCTGCTGCATTGGCTCCGAACAGCGGCGACTGCATCTGTGATACGTCGTCCATCGATGGGAGGTCTTCCTCTGCATCGAGGCTGTCGTGTTGAGGTGCTGGTGGAGTGGCGATCGAGGGCGCTGATTGGAACGGGAGGAAGTCGTCAAAGTCATCGTCAAAGGTCTGTGTTGGATCGTTAGATGAGTGAGCTGGAGGCCCTGGCCAGGACGGATCTTCTGACTCGAGGAAGGCTTCTAGCTCTGCAAAGTCTCCCGGTCTGTCGCCGTTTTGCGTCGAGAGAAAGAGTTTCGCGAGCTGTTCGTCGAGATTGCTCGCTTCCACGTGTCGATCCAGTCCTAGTGTTGGAAAGGTGCCATTCATGTCGGAGGCATCTTCGGCATTCGTCAGCCGCGGACGCGACGACGCTGTTTCGGACTCTCTCTTAGAGACCCCATTCTCGTTGTCTTGCTCCGTCTCGTCGTCCGCAGACTCGGCGGGCCTTGTGTCTGAAAAGCTCTGATATAGACCATCCTTCGCAACGAGATCCGCGCTGCTGAGAAGTGACGGATTGCCACGCGATAACGACGACGCCTGGTCCTTCCGCACTAGGCCGTTCCACATATGATTCATGAGCGCCTCCCGTATACGCTCAATGCCATCCTTGTCGTCCTCCCGATCTTCATCGCTGAACCTGTCATCATCATCCTCATCGCCTGGCTCCCGCCCATTATCCATATCATCCGCATCGAGTTCGTCAATCGCGATGAACTCCCATCCGTGATCGGCGTACAGCGACACTAGGTCGCTCGTCTTGGCAGCTGTAGAGCCCTGCGAGGAACTACGATGCGAGGAGGAGGGTTCGTCGTCCAGAGCAGTGACAAGCTGCGGATGCGATGAAGAGATCAGCGATACTCCTGCAACGATGCTGATATCTGCGTCGAATCCAGAGGCTATTCGTGAATCCAGGGTTGCCGCTAAACGACGATGATGCTCCAGGCTGCGGCTTCGATCGACGACGACGATGTACGCCGGGTACGCTTGTGACAGGACGGAGCTTGCGCTCGGCGTCTCTTCTCGGCTAGAGGATGTCAGCGCATCCTTTGTAGCTTTCAGGGTGATGTCTGCGTCATAGTATCGATTCGAAATGTGATAAGGGGTCGAAGCGAACCAGCCGTGATGCTCGCCATTGGCGGAAACGCTCGTAGCAGCGGTATACGTGAATGAGCTCGAGCCTAGATCGCTCCCGTCATCCGAGCGATTATCTTGACGGTCCTGTTGCAGCGCACCGGCGTCTGTAGATCCTTGAGCGATGGCATTGATCAAATTGGATGCTGCAGCGGCGAGTGAAGAACCTGAGGGAGCAGCGCCGCGACCCGTCGCTCTGGGTTGGTCGATGTCGAACGGCACGACTGCCACTGTGTTGAGCGCATCTTGTAATCCGCCGGTTTCTACCGGGATTGCCATCTCGTCGTCTTCGGAATCGTTCTTAACCCCTATGGTGTTCGTCGAGAAGTCTTGATGCTCAGTCCACAAAAGTTGACTCTGGGAAGAGTGTTGCGTGTTGTACTTAGCAGCCTTCGCAAGGGTCCATGCATGCCAACTTGATCTAACAAGTTGAGATTTCGCACTTGGACAAAATCACAACGCGCCAACACCTACCAGAGCGGGTGTTGGGAAAGTACGATTTGTCGAAACAGCAGGTGTGAACCGAGCGGAAAAAAAGTGCCCTCTAAATTGAGAACCAAAAAGTATTCAACGCGCCTGCCTACCGAAGAACTCAGAAACCGAAGATCCGTAGGTCTGTCCACATCAGGAACGGCACGGAGTTTTCTTCTGCACGTCAGACGTCCCGCTCTTCGAAAGAGGAGCCGTGCACTCTATGTAGTACTAGCTTGGCTTGCCCGTCCCCCCCCTCTCCTCCTCTTCTCATCGAGAGAGTTGCATCTCGCGACAGAATTGCACACCCGAACCCCTTGATGATTCACACAGAAAGAGACTGGCGGAGGATTCCGACGGGGCATTCGAAGAAGGCTTGGGCAAAAAGGAGGCGATACTGCGACTGTGGACACAGACGAGCCAAAGTGTCTGCTCTCGAGTGGCAAGGCTGCAATGAGAGAGAGCACGAGGACAGCCAATCATCCCTTGTGTCCATGTGGCTTTATGCCTCTCCGCTAGTCTGTCCATGCGGAATCCGTTACTCTTTATGGGTCCAGACCGCAGGCTCATACACTAAAGCATGCACCGGATCGAAGTCTCAAACCTCGAGTCAAGCCTCCCCCGCAACATGCCATGCCAAGCGATAGCAACAGCCGAAGTTGTGTCGGGACGATCCTGAATTGACAATGCACGTCGGAGGCGAGGAGTGTGAAGGATCGCTTAGCCGCTATACCAATGCAGATCGAAACAACCTGGCTGTGAGAGAAAGTGGAGAGGTGTCTTATGCATAGTGACGGCGGCATAAAAACGCGAGCAACACAAAAAAAAAGACTGCATTTGGACCCTGTGCTTTTTCCCCACGGATTTCGGCTAGGTTTAAGCGCGCTTTTGACAGCCCGTCCCCTTCCGCACAGGAAAAGTACGAGGAAGGGCAACTTGCGAATCTTCTCGACTTGGGCTCTTGTGTACCGGAATCCACAGAATGGCAACAGTAGAACGCGGAGAGGCCTGGGCGGATGGTCAGAGATCGAGTTCGGAGCGCCGCAACAGCGGCAGTGGCGGGCTGCGATGATGGCTGAACCGGAATTTTGCTTAAGAAATAAGACTAGCCAGATAAGATTTCCGCCTCATCCAGTCCAGCGTCTTCCCTGAGAGCGTTCCACTGCGTCGGAAGGACGGCATTTCCGGACTGTTTGACGTGACACAGAGACCATCGGCATCGTCACATGGGCAAGAGCTTTGGATCGCAGTTTTCTCATTGGTCAATTTCCCAATTCAGACAGCTGCCGGCTTAGAGCGGAGAAGCGAAGCTGCAGGGAGGCAACACCGAGTCTCACCTCTCGTATCAAGGAGCGGCTCGGCCAAGCCTTCTCGATCGCGTACTCTGCATGCTGCACGTCGCTTACATCGGGACCGTCTGCAATTTTTGAGGCTGAAAAGTTAGTGCGTAGCGAGAGGCTTGGGAAAAAAATCAAAACCGGCCCTCCTCGTTGCTGCAGAGTCGACTTTGATGCGGACCGAATATAAGGAGCCACTTGAGCGGGGTAAGTGCGGAAAGAGCCCCATCCTCTCCCCCCCGAAGCTCATCCTCCTCTCTACTCGAAATGACGAAACTGAAGTTCACAGCCGATTTCTCCGGCCAGATTGCTCAGGGCTCGGGCTCGGGGTCAGTTTGGCCGCGAAATCCCTCGAGCCACGCGTACCCACCGGAATCGTCCTCGTCGCACGGTCGCGTCACGCCGTCTCGACCTGCTAAGCTCAAGAAGGAACGAGCACATCAAGCATGCGTCCCCTGCCGCGATGCGTAAGTTCTTCCGTTTCTGTTAAGCGTCGCCATGGATCTTCAAAACTAACCTGTATCTTTGCCTTCGCACAAACAGGAAGAAGAGATGCGAACCGCGAGATAGTGGGCCTGATTGTAAAGAATGCTTTCATAAGAAAAGGAGAAACAAAGGCAAAGGCAAAGGCAAAGGCAAAGGCAAAGGCAAAGGCATAGTCTGCGTGTTTCAGAACGTGCCGTGGGAAGATAATGCGCGTGTATACGCGAAAAAGAGGGCGAGGCAGGAAAGGCGAAAGGCGGAGAGGGACTTGGAGCAGCTCACGCAACAGCAAAGTTCCGTGGCTGACCTGCGATTCGAGTCGCAGCAGCCTGTCTCTGCAGTCGGGCAGCAGTGCAGTGTCACGCCAGTCGGTGCTGACTGGCCCTCCTCTGACGAAAGCCCCTCTGGTTCCGACACTTCCCTTTCGTCGGCTGATCCGCTGACCCCCGTTGACCGCGCCACGCGCCAGGACCTCTCTCAAGCCCTCGCCTGGGGGTTTCCCGACCAGACTGCCGTTCCTGCCCACGCAGTGCCTCACCAACAGGGATTCTTCGCCGACCAAAAGATCCCTGTTCAGCCGATGCATCAGATCAGAACGTCACCGCAAATCTCGTGCTATCCGCCTTACCCTTCGTCGTCGTTCATCAACTCGGCTTACGATCCTAACATGTCGCAGTCTCATCCTAACGTCAATTGGATGGCAATGCAAGCAAGAAACTTCGATCATTGCGAGCAGCCTTTTCAGCAGCAGCCCGAAATTTCGCAGCAGCAGCAGCTCCAATTTCTGCAATTCACTTCCTCGGCACCACTTCCCAACGCCGCCTACGCCAACGACGCCTATCCTCACAGCGCCCATACTCACAGCGCCTACGCTCAAGGCTCCTATCCCAACGTTACCTATCACTACAGCGTCTAACATGCACTTGCAAGGCACATCATCGGACATTTTTTTCGCTCTTGGGCTCCATCTATCTTTGGCTCTTCTGTTCACGGGACTGTATCGATTACCCAATGTTTCATTCATCCACGTTCTCACTGCTCAGGTCTTTCTCTCTCACATGCTGTACAATCAGACATATACGTACTGTATCAACCAAGACACACTTGTAACGATGCCAAGGTCAAACCAGCTGATGTAGGAATTGCAATACGATTGGTTCGAAAGAATCCAAAAAAAAGACAATGCAGAGCTCGCCTCATTGGGGTTGAGAGCGGCTACGAAGATCACATTGCTGCAATAATTTTGAAAGTTTACTTGCCCTGGGGAGCGTCCTTGAACGAGAGGCAGTGCTCCTCGCCCATGGCCGAGACAACAGTGACCATGAGGTCCTTGCCGTCGTCGAAGGCGGCCTGGATCTGCTCACCGAGCTCACCGTCGGGGACGCGGACGTCGTCCTTGGTGTCACCGTCGTTGGTCATGAGGTTGAGGAAACCGTCGTCAACGTTGACGAGCTGGTACTCCTCACGCTTGACGTTGGGGACATCCATGTTGTGGGTCGAGGGCGAGATGTCTTCGTACTTCTTGGTGGTGAAGATGTCGACGGCGACCAGGTGGACCTTGGCGTGACCGTGCTTACCGGTCTTGGAGGTGGACATGTCGACGATCTATTGAGGAGTAAAGTGAGATAAGAAGGACAGATGAACCTGGTCAGTCGATCTGCAACTGACGTGAAGGGCAGTATTGATGGCGCAGCTAGGCGTGTGGAATAGAACATCGCTCGTCGGACACTCGAAAGGGGCGGCGGTGAGGGTTGCGTGCATGGAGATGGAAGCGTATCGATGTGCCAAACGGAATTGACAGGCTCGAGATGCAACGATGCTTGCGATGGAGCTCGCGCCAGCTCGCCAAACTGCCACCGATATTTCTCGATTGGTTGTCGACCATGCAAGCCATCAAGCGACCATGATGCTCGCTGATGAGAACGAAAGTGCACTTGCCACGTGTAGCTGCCTCGATGTCTGCCACCGAAAAGATGAGAAAACTTACCTTGCAGGGACGGCCCTTGATGACGACGTGACCGTTCTTACGCAGAGCAGAGCACTGCATAGGGAAGGTGAGCGAGGAGCCGGCATCGGCGGTCTCGAAGGTAGCGTTGTGCTGCTCGTCGTCGGAGGCGGACTGTACGATTGTTAGCAAAGGGGTGTAGAGAAAGAAGACGAGGTTAGCGGAATTGCGTGCAGACGAGGTAGAACAATCGCGACAAGACGCTGCCGTCATCCATGCGGCGCCGCTACGAGAGGACCGGCAAGTATCGTTCTAGAGGTTGCATGACCCGTATATGTCGCTCCCGCCATCGAGCGATCAACCACGGTGCGATTCGACGAATATGCCAGGACTTGTCCAAACTCGATTGCGGTGATCGTAGCCTAGTGGCCTTGACAGATGGACGGTGCCCTATGCGAATGCTGCGATCAACGTACCATTTTGACTGATTGATCTACAGGTGGGTAGGTGGTAGTAGAGAGAAGGTGACAGGTTCGTGAAAAAGTGATCGTGCTTGCTTGCTTGCTTTGCAATAGCCTCAAACGTCTGCGGCAGTGCTGCTCTCAGTGTCTGACGAGTGAAAAAGTACAAGTCTAAGGCTAACTTATCTGGCGCTGTGGCTCTGTGTGTGTCTGTGTGCCTCAGTCTGTGAGTCGTTCGAGAAGATCTGCTTTTTCTCTGTCTCCCTGACGCTCAGGCAATTTTGCTCTGTCGTGCCACCGTCAAACGTCTCTCGTCTTTACTTTCTTCCAAATTTACGCTTTTCTTCACACACAGCAACTTCGCGCTCTGCAACGCGGACCGTGGTAGACCAAAAAATAACCAGAAAAGTTTTTCCCGTTCTAGGGTTGAGGTTGATCGATTTGAAATGAAGTCTGCAGAGTTTGTATTCAGGTCAATCAAATTACTTCAGTTGTTGAACCCATTGGCCACCTCTGATATCTCGCTCAAGCGATGAGGCAGAATCGCCGCTCTTTCTTTTCCCATCGTTGGCTGACCCGCTCTGGCTTGCGCGTCCTCGCTCCCCTGGCCTGAGCCGCATCATCCATTGCCTACGATGACTAGCTGTTGTTGCTCAGACTCTGACTGGCTACTCTGGACGGTGACAATATACATCAAACTCGTGTGTATCTGTGTGTCTTTGCGACTCGAGTAGGCGCTGCCGTGGAGAATGGAGCTGCAGGAACACGGATTTGTGGGCGCGTTTCGCACGATATATTTCGGCTAGCAATGCTCTGTTGAATTTCGTCTTTTCTCATGGCAGCCCGGACCAAAATAGAAAGAGAATCGGGGAGCTGGCTGAGACGACTGACTGCGATGGGGATCGAAAGAAGGACGAGTAGGCCAAAAGGAAAACGTGACCTGCTCGCCATGCCACCATCATCCCGTGACCTGCTTTTCGAATATTGCCCCCAGCCACCGCTCTACGCGACGCAACGCGAGAACGAGATCGACACCTACACCCTGCATATCTTCTCGAGTCCAACACTTCCCCACCTCCTTCGCCACCGTCCGAATCGAGCCGGCATTACCCTCGACTGCTGACACGACGCTCACTGGCCACCGTAGCCCGCGTAGGATTCGATCGACGCGTCGAATACTGCTGGTCATCATCATCATCTAAGAGTAGTGCATGCAACACAGGCTGAGGAGCATTTCTGAAACGTAGCGTGGAATCTTGTGTCAACGACGCCATCTCTGTTCGATCAAAGGCCCGCACCGTCGCCCCTTTGGCGCGATCATACCCTCTGAACAACATCATCATCCACCGGCCTTCGCCATGTCAGCAACAGCAGATACAGCTCCGACCAACGAGCAACTTCCGAGCGAATCGTCCGCACCAGCTCCACCATCAGACACTGCCACTCGTGGCGAAGCAGGCTCCGCCACGGCCGCTGCAGCAGCAGCGGCAGCACTGGAATCCAGCACCGACCCGGCTGAACGCGACCACATCGAGCGCGATGTATCCAATATTCTCGCGGGTCTCAATCAGGAGCAGCTCGCTTCCATCGTAGCAGCAGCTCGCGCATCCGAAGCACGCAACGGCGATGGGGCTGCACCCGGCGAGAGCTTTGCAGAAGGCTCCAATCTTCCCCTCGGCCTCGGGCAGGCAGCGAGTGCATTGACCAGCATCGCTTCCGGATTCAAGCGCACACCAGGGAACGACAGGACCAACTTGGGTACGGAGGCGGCGGCCAAAGATCTGGGCGACGCACCTCCTCCACCTGGTTACGAAGAGTCCAAAGATCTGGACTCTGCCACTATCGCAGCGGTGAAGTCTGCCACGGACAATGCCACCGCAGCTGCTCTCGCTAGCCTCGGCTCACTCGCTGCATCCAACTCGGCACAACAGGACGATGCAGAGGACTCGATGGATTACGACTCCCCCACTAACGGCGACTCACCCAACCGCGGCATCAAACGTTCCAGAGGTCCCGAACTAGATCGTCAACGCAAAGACAATCACAAGGAGGTAGAACGTCGTCGTCGATCAGCCATCAACGACGGCATCGTCCAACTCTCCCACATCGTCCCCGGCTGCGACGCCAAAAACACCAACAAGGGTGCCATCATTCACGCTGCCGTTCGCTACATTCAGGATCTCAAACACAACGAGGCGAGCAACATCGAAAAGTGGACACTGGAAAAGTTGCTCATGGATCAAGCTATGGGCGATCTCACCGCTCAGTTGGATGAAGCGACCCAGCAGGTCGAGAGGTTGAGACAGGAGTTGGAGGAGAGATATGCCCAACAGGACAAAGCGTAGCATGCGAAGATGTGGAGTGGAACTTATTGTATTTGTAGCGGTTTTTAATGGATTTCTTCTTCCAGAATCTACCATCGAAGCGAGAGGTTCTTATTCCTGACCATAGGTCTAGTCACCATGATCCCCACCGACAGGATCACCAACGTCAGTAGCAGCTGTGGCTTGTTAAAGCTTTCCTGGAGCACGTCGAACTGGCCGCTGGGACTTGTACGTGTGACCAAGGTATCCAGACCGTAAGCGTAGACGGTGGAGGTGCTTTCGAGGAGAGCAGGACCGGTGGTGATGTGACGGATGTTGGCGGCGGGGTAGATGTGATTGAGGATCCACTTGGGGTCTTCGGGGATGAGCGGGGTGTAAGGTACGAGGAGTTCTTCGGCCTCGGCTTTGTTAGGTTTGGCGGTGGGACGACGCGGATCGAGGAGTTTGCGGGGGAGGGAGACGACGGCTTCCCGGTCGGTGGCGAGGAGGAGGTTCTTGAGCGAGATGCCGAACTTGGTGGTGGTGGTGGCGAGGGCGTGGACGGTGCCGCCCGAGTAGAGGAAGGTGTGCATGAAGGCGAGCGGTAGGATGGAGTGGGTGGTCGAGTCGCTGCTGTCGCCGGTGAAGCTGCTGAAGTTGCCCGTGAGACCGCTCCAGGATGACGAGAGGCGTCGGGTGGCTGGTTTGGTGGCGGCCGAATCGTCGGTGCTCTCGGGCTGCTCGTATAGCTCGACGGTGACGATGTGCGTCGAGAGTCCTTCGTCCGCATTGCGAACCGAATAGGTGGCAGTGATCCAGTTCTCGACCAGGTGCGCGCGCACCGGCTGCGCCAGATCCACTTCATCCAGCTGAAGCTCGTACAATACGCTTCCCGTGACAGTGTCCAACAGGTACAGATGCGCCTGGTTGACGGCTTCACTCTTGGTCACAACGAGCGAGGCATGAGGGTTGAGATACTTGTAAAGCGTCGATCGATCGCCCAGCACGCGTCCAAACGAAGCGATCACGTCCTTGCTCGAAGCGTGCAGCACTTCAACGACCTGCTCACCCGCCGGAACGGCCCAAGACCAGATTTGCTGCGACTTGTGAACGCTGCTCACGCCTTTTGCAACGGCATAGCCGACGAAGCGCGAAGAAGCGGTAGCCGAGGTGGCAGGCTTCTGCACGGAGAAGAAGAAGCGGTTCGAGAGTGGCTCGAAGCGTTCAGCCACCGCAAGCGTGTCGGGGAACAGAAAGAGGTTGTTGTGCTGATCCACAAGGCCGAGCGACTGCTGCTTCTCCACGGGATCATCGACCGACTGTGGCAGCAGGAAGGCATCCTGACATCGACCGACGAAGACGGTCTGGCCGGACGAGGCATCGTTGAGGAACTCTCCCGTGAGCGGGTTGAGTTCAAATACACGGGTGGTGAAGAGCCCAGGCTGGAGTTCGACCTCGGCGACGATGGCCAAGAGAGGACTCTTGCCGTCGGTCGAGAGCTCGCGAACGGTCTGCATCAGCTTGATGTTGACCGTAGGTTCTGGCTCGCCCTCGCCGTCGCCGTATCCGATGAGCGACTTTTCCCAGACTACAGTGTCCTTAGCGATCGTGTCGAGTGCGTACAGCTTGCCCTTGGCTGTGGCGACCACGATGACCTTGCGGAAGCCGAAAGGATCACGGAAGAGCGTCGAGGTGGTGTTGGCGTCGGCCACACGCGGCGCCAACGAAGTTGGCTTCTTTTCCTGCTCTGTCTTCTTTTTGGCTGGCTTGTTCCCTTGCTTGACCATGGTCGTAGTTGCAGCAGCAGAAGCAGAACTGGCAGCAGCCGCAGCCGTTGCCGAGTCTGCCGTGCCAAGTTGCTCAAGGCTACCATAGGACCCGGTGGCGAAGCGCTTGACAAAGGCGACAGTGTAATGCGGCAAGTCTTTGAGCGAAAGCGCGTGGCGAACGAGACGGTTGACGAAACCTTCGTGGTCCAAGCTGGCAGCCCCGCCAGAGATGGCAGTGAGCTTCTTCTCTGGGAGGTCGATGAAGGCAGCGTGAGTTGTCTGGGTAAGGCCCTCTTCGAGGATCCACTGGTGCTGGTCATCCAATAGCATGCGGACGGAACCACTCGAGGTGACGAGCACGGTTCGGCTAGCCAACTGGTACTGTCCGATCTGGCTGGCCTCGAATGTGGCAGCATGGATGTTGCCGTGCATGTCGTGGTCCCATTGGAACGAGAATCCGCTGACTTGTCCATCGCCTCCGTTCTTGGCATCGGCCCACAGGAAGTGGAAGTTGAGCAGATGCTGGGATCGCGAGAAGAAGATTCGCTGGAGGAAGGCATTACCCTGTCGGTCGTACGTTCCAGCGTAGACGGCATCGTAGGCATCCTCTTCGAACTCCCAGAAGCTAGTGAATTTGGCATCTGCCGAGACCTTGAGCACCTCTGCAAGCCCGTCAGAGCGTTGACCGACAAAGAGACCCTTGTTGGAGAGACCAACATCGACGAGGCCTGTGAAGACGGAATCGGAACGCTTGGCGTAGATGACTTGAGGCTGGGCGAATCGCTTGCTAGGCGGGTCGAGGGGGGCGGCCCTGACGCTTCCGTCCTTGTTCAGCCAGGCAACCCAGGAGCCCGGATTGGCAGTTGGAGGCAAGTTTGGCAGCTGGTTCCAGGGCAAGATGACGACGTCAGCAGCCGTGTTGAGACCGGATGGGATCTCGTGGGTGGTGATGAGATCGCCCGTGTGGGCCGAGAGGGTGGCGACCGAGATGGAGTTGTAAACCGAGTTGGTGTTGCGCAGAAGCGAAACAACATAGAGCTTGTCCTTGTTGGCCACGACACGGATGACAGAACGGCGCGAGATGTCATCTTGAGGCTCCCATTTCCACACTTCAGCGCCAAAGGCTCCGTCGAGGCGACGAACGGTGCGTGCGTTGGAGAGCACGACGACGTCGGGGGGAACATCGCTCTTTGCGTTGTCGGTCAAAAAGACGGCGTCGGTGGCGGGGAAGCCCGGCTCGGGGATCAAGCCGTCCCGAATGCTGTGCTGAACCGATTCCCAGATGAGAAATCCTGTGAAGCCGCGGTAGAGACGGACGTTGGCGCCACCGTTGCCGGAAATGGCGAGGGCGACCTCTCCGTACTGCTTCTGGAGTAGGAGTTGATCGTGGCCCTCGAGGACTTGACGCCAGACGATAGCGCCATTTCTTGGATTGAGCGCGCCGACAGCATTGGACTCAGTGGCGATGAAGATGGCGGTCTGAGCTTTGTCTTTGGCGTCGGCGTCAGGCTTGATGATGCGGTGGAAGCGGGGCGAGAGGTAGGGCGTAGCAGAGTCGTTTGAGGAGTGGGGCACGCCCATACGAGGGACGTGCCAGTCGATCTTGCCTGCCTCTGCTCTTGATAAGGCAGATGTTGTATGCGCACCCAATAGCAACGTCAAAAGTGAGACGAGCAAAGTGAATGCGGCCATGCGGTCCAAGCCGCTGCGCCGACCTGATGAAGTCGGCCAGGCACGCATGATGGTTCACAAAGCTCCCTCCTGCGCTATGTGAGTGCTAGGTGATTGCTGAGTGTATATCTTGCGGGTCGGTCGAATGTCAGAAGAAGGTGGTGGGAGGACGACGGTATCCTGAGCCAATAGTCCAGGCTGTACTTGCCGGGCGAAGTGTCCAGCTCGTGCGAACATCGGTAGCAATTCGAGAGCTTCAAGTGTTCTTCTCGGACAAGCCGCTGGCTCTCTGCAGAAAAGCGGACTGTGCGAGACCGCGTCTGTGGGCCAATTGAAATCGCATCGTGAGAATCAGGGCTGAAAATCGGCGATATGAAATCTGCAAAAGACGTGAGGCGGCTGCGCAGAACATCAGGAGTTGTGCGCGAGAGGTCCTGCTTGGCGCAGCGCGACTTCATTCTCGGAAATTGGGCCGTTGATTCTGCAGTGCGGCCATTGTGCCGTTCTGCTGTTGCGATTCAGCTGCTGGTTCGGCATCCGCTTCGGTCCTACATCGGCTGGCTCTTGCGTCTTCCCCCGCACGATATTTTGACGGCAGCACCCTAACTTCGCCTAAGGCCATCCCATCTCGGTCGCAGCTCGCATCCCTTTCCCCACCTTTTTCTCCGACCATCACCGCTTCCCTCGCATTCGAAGCTGCAAGAGACGGCCAGGAGATCCCTACCTTCACAAGCTCACTCGTGAGCGCTTCGTCGTAGCCGCTGCATCAACACATATCTGGCTGTGGGGTTCCGTCGGTACCACCGCACAGCGGCAGGCAAGGCATACAAGTTGACGCGCAGCACTGCCGCCTCCTCAGCATCACACATTGTGACTTTATCGCACAAAGCCGAATCAGACCGGCGTATTCCGCTGCCGAAACGATTCCAAGCCACCTTTTCGGACCGCCATCCGACCACATCGCCGACAGCCGACCGACGATTGTTCGTAAGCCTCGCATTGTTTCGGACATTTCCGATCTTGTGCCCGCAGTCGTGTCGCCGTCAGCTTCTCTGATATTTCGAGAACAACTGCTCTGCTAGCGGACGTCACACGGGAAATTGCGATCGAGTCTACGCCATCTGCGCTGGAGTGCTGCCTTCGATTTCTCACTTGTTCGGCTGCGCCGATTCTCCTCCGTCGCCAAGGCCTTCGACGTAGTCACCAATTCAGCAGCAACTGTGGGCGGCTTCCCTGACAATGCCGAAACACGACGCAAAAGCACAACGCGGTGATGTTTCGAGGGATGATGACGATGGCAAGGGCAAACCAAAGAAGGTTCTGCGTGCATGCGACGCTTGCCACCATCGTCGTGTCCGATGCAATCACAACAATCCCTGTGACAACTGCATCCGACTCAACATCAATTGCACCTGGATCAAGGCGTCAAAAGGCAAACAGGCTTCAGGTCGACGCATCGACTTGCTCCGCAAAGGTCACAACCCCGCCGCTTCCGAGCTTACTCCATCCCCACCCAACCAAAGGCCACCGACCGAGCATTCTCCCATAACGGCACCGAGTCCATCGGGCTCGCGGATCATCCTCCCGCCACCTGGGCACGGCCAGCACTCTGCGCGCTCACCGCGTCACTATGCACCACCAAACCTTGGACCTTCTGCCATGAGTCCACCGGGACAGCCTGCGAGTGCGGCGTCTCCTTCTTCCGCACTACCTTCGAGCCTCTACTCTCGTGATGCAGCCAACAGGACTTCCTTCGGAGCCGGTGCTCACAGCAGATTCGACCCTGTCGCGCATGCCAACTCCGCTGTGCCAGCACAGCAGCCATCTCCTTCTTCGCACTGGTCGAGCCCTACATCGCGCTCCCCTGCCAATCGATACCCATCGCACGGCGCATATGCACAGCAAGAATACCCTCCTACCTCGCACCATGCGCATTCGTCCAACAGCCTCCATAATCACCCGCACCCTTCATACCCGCAGCACTTATCGTCACATACTTACCCTCCCCACCAGCAGTATCCACAGGTGCCGCCTCATTACGCCTCCGCAGCGCATCCGCCGCCTCCTCAGCGCCATCCTTCCAATGCCAGCCAGGGCACCAATGGTCCAGGCAACTCCAATCATGGCTTTGCCCCCTCCGAGAGCTTCTCTGAGGGTCTCGGAGGCTCCCTCTCCGGACTGGCGCCAGATGTGGCCGCAGGCCTTCGTCTGCCCGATTTTGGCACTTCGCTCGCTGACTCGTATCTCAATCCGCAAGAGGGCGGCGAACGTCGACGTAGTGTTCTGTTGGACATGAATGCAGGAGCGTTCCTTGTGGATGCCTCGGGAAATCAAATCAACGGCGCGACCAGTGGCACAAACAACTTTGACAACTCGTACAATTCTCACGGCAACGGGGTCAACCAGGCGAGGACCTTCCTCGACGTACTTGGTCAAAACAGTCAGATGTTCGGTGGGAACACCTCGACGCCAGGCTCCGTCACTCATTCCGAAGCCGAGCTCGCCAGCAACGAGCCTCATCCTTTGTCCGACTCTGTGCTCATCCCAAGCATCGCCATCTTCTTTGAACGCCTCCAGTCCATCATGCCCGTCTTCACTCGAGCTTGGGTCTTTGGCAAGATCGACCGTGGAGAGCACCGCACGGATCCGCAGCTCGGAGCCATGCTCATTGCGCTCTCCGCTTTCGCACTGTGCCAGCCTGTCGACTCGGCCGATCCCGTCGACAGCTCCTCTCGCAAGCGCAGGGTCCGTCGGCTGCTCGAAGAGTCGGTCAAGATGCGCAACAGTGCGCTCCTCGGTAGTCACCCGTCGCTCGAGGCCATCATGGCATCCTTCTTCATCTTTGGTACGCTGTTCGGACTCGGCGAGGAGAATGCGGCGTGGTTCCGCCTGCGCGAGGCAGTCACCCTCGGATACTTGCTGCGCATTCACGAAACATCGTCCTACGAGCATCTGGACAAGGACGAGCAGGAACGTCGTCTCCGTGCATACCTCCTGCTTGCCATCACGGAACGTGCCTACGCCATCCAGTCTGGCTCTTCGATCACGTTCAGGGGCAACCCGCGCAAGGCGACCGACTCGATCCGACGCAAATTCGACGTCTACCAGCTGCAGGACTTTCCCAACCTGCAGAGTCGACTCTTTGATGTGGTCGACGAGAAGTTTGTCGACTGTTGGAATCGCAAATGCCCTGGTCCCGGCTGCGACTATCTGGACGCAAACAGGGCTGTTCAGCTGCACCGCGCTATCAAGGAGAGCGATGAGGACGAGCAGAAGGAGAAAGAGTCGTTCCGCCGAGAGCATCCCAGCGGACCGTCGAGGCGCGACAACGTGTACGATGGACGCAGGCACCATCCCTACGGCGGACACCCGACCAAGATGGAGGACTCATCGGCTGGCAGTGGCCACGGCAGCAAGTCGGATTGGGACAAGAGCAAAGTGCAGAAAGCCGACGTGGAAGTGACACGACAGTGGCTGCTCAACAGGCTGTGGATGACTTGTCGCTCTCACTCGCTCCTCACCGCCGATGCGACCGAAGAACCACTTCGAATCGATTACGCCATCGACATTGCCCGCGAGACACTCCGGGTCTGCAACTCGCTCTCGCTTCGCTCCATGGAAGCACACGGCATCGGTCTCACGCGCAAGCTCAACGATATCGCGCAAACGCTCGTCATCGTTTGTCGAGACTACCCCGCCATCGCCATGTCCGTGCCCTTCGAAGGCGATCCCATCAAGACCGACCCTACGCTGTTCGGTCCCTACTTTGGACCATCTCCACCGGACGCCTCCGCGCACAGTGGTGGAGGAAGCCAACACCACCAATCTCCGCAGATTGACACATCGACTGATCACCCCTCGGCTACCTCGAGCAATCTTGTACCCCTGGATAAAGCTTTCTCGCCATCTTATGCGATCGAGGCTATCCTGCACAAGTACCTGGACATCTTTAAGCGCTTCAGGGGGGGTGACCATCCGTATCTGCCCGAGTTGGTCGAGGCGGTCAAGGAGTTGCCCAAGATGGCGGAGCTATCGTTCGACAGATTCCTCAGAGAAATGGGCTTATTTTGAACGCAAATGAGCAAGTGATGTTTGCAATTGCGACGCTGTCAGTTGCTGCTGATCGGTGACGGTGTGTCTGGCGTGCTGAGAATGCGTCTTTGTGGATTGAAAGTAACGAAGCGACGAAAAGGGTCGGGGCGCGTCGTGTGACAAGTCGTGAATCTGCAAACCGATTCGTCGGGTGTTCTCAAATGACACGCCAATCGAAAGCGACCAATCGCCAAAGTTCAAAGTGTTTGTCGCGTGTCTCTGCCTCTCTTGTGGTGTGGGATTGTGGATTGCAGTGAATGACAGTGACGACAGAAGTGGGTTATGTGACAGCGACTCGTTGCCCTTACACAGCGTCCTCCAAAATCAACCTAGGCACGACCTGCATAGCCATCAGCTCCTGCAACATCAGCTTGGTGCCGTACGGGATGGTCAGCTGAACCACGTGCTTGCTGCTGCTGCAGTACGGGCAGAATCCGTTGTATCCCATCAATCCACACTTCTGACAGGCGTGCACCGTGAAGGCATCCGAACTGATCATCAGTCTTTCCAGCAGCAGCTGTGTTGCTCCGTAGCCGATCAGACAGTCCCTCTCCATCTCTCCCAGTCGCAATCCACCGTCTCTTGATCGACCTTCGGTAGGTTGTCGTGTTAGAACGGCTCGTGGTCCACGTGCGCGTGCATGCATCTTATCTTGCACCATGTGCTTGAGGCGTTGGTAGTAGATGGGTCCAAAGTAGACGTAACATTCGAGCGGTTCACCGGTGATTCCTGATGTAAGCGTTTCCTTGCCACCGTAGTTGTAGCCGTTCTCAACGAGGATCTTCGACATGTCCTCGACTTTCGATCCGCCAAACGCAGTTCCGTACTGGAGCGTTCCAGAGATGACGCCGGCCTTACCGGACAGCAGTTCGATCATCTTGCCCACTGTCATACGTGAAGGGAATCCGTGCGGGTTCATGATCATGTCCGGAGTGATACCTTGATCGTTGAAAGGCATATCCTCTTGATTGACAATCAAACCACACACCCCTTTCTGTCCGTGTCGTGAGGAGAACTTGTCACCGAGTTCGGGTCGCCGCGTCTGGCGGATCAGCGCCTTGATCAGAGTCTGGTCGTTGTCGGTGTCGGTGATGAGCACTTGGTCGACATAACCCGATACGGGCGGTTTGTACGACAGAGGTGCCGACTTGTACGCCACCGATGCTGCAGCGTTGGAAGCCCCGACCATAATGGCCGCCGACGAGTTGTCGTTGGCATTGACGGGTGTCTGCTTGTTGACATAGACATCTCCCTGCTCGACCCTCTCACCGACACCTGCAATGCCGTCGGCCTCCAGAATATCGTATCGCTTCTGTCGCTTGCCCGTACTGTCATCGACCGGCGCATCCGCCAATCTGTCGTGCGTGCCGTTCGGGTACTTTCGAATTACCGTCGAGGATTTCTTCATGGTCTGGCTGCGACCGTATCCTCGATCCAACGAAGCCTTGTTCAGCACCAGGGCGTCTTCAATGTCGTAGCCAGAGAAAGACATGACACCAATAATGGCATTGTTGCCGGCCGGAAGCTTGTCGTAACCGATGAGTTCGATGGTCTTGGTCTTGACGAGGGGCTGCTGAGGGTACAACAGGAGGTAGAGGAGGGTATCGATGCGAACAAGTTGGTTGTATCCGATGGCTCCTTGCCCTTGCTTTCCCATCGCGCACTGACTGTATTCGACCAAAAATGGTCCAAAAGGCGGGGGATAAGAACTATAGGTTAGTGACGGCTTCGGAGAACGCAAAGGAGGGAGAAGGGGCTAATACTCGACTAAGTATTTCTAGGACTCTGGTTGTGATGAGGGTATGGAATGAGGCCAGCGACGGCCCCAAGTATGGTGAATGGTTCGATCTCGAGATGGGTCGTGATGGATGGTTTTATTTCGCGTTCGTAGAGTGCGATATGCGCGTCATTCTCCTCGTTCACGTCGACGTATTCAATCAATCCGTTGTGGAGGAAGTCGTCGAAGCGACGGGCGCCGGACTTGAGCTGGTGCATGTGGGATTCGGTGACACGGGGTTGGCCTGTGACTGGGTCGACAATGATGAGCGGACGACAGATGCGACCGCCGTCCGAGGCGATGTAGACGGTCTGGTGATGATGGTTGGTGTAGATGGAGACGAACTCGGAGATGCGCCCTGCGCGACGGAGACGGCGGAAGTGAAGCACGAAGCGCTGTGGGAAGCGCGTGACGCCGAGAACGTTACCGTTCAAGAACACGACGTAGGAATCCGGACGGTAGAGTTCGGCACCGGTCAAGAGGTGGATATCTTCGACGCCAAGGATGAAGGAGATGCGGGCGATGGGTGCCTCTTCGACGTCGGTGGTGATATGGGTTGTGAGTGCCAGGTTCTTGACGAGACCGCAGGCCTCACCTTCTGGAGTATCCGAGGGGCACAGCATGCCCCACTGTGATGGCTGAAGAGCACGCGGGCCCGATACCTTTCTGGTCTTTTCGAACTGCGAGCTGATCCTGGTCATCATGCCCAAAGCGGCGATGAACGAAAGACGGCTGAGCACGTGGGTGACACCGGCACGCTCCATCTTGAAACGCTTCAAGCTCCAGTTGCCTGTGGAGATGGCGCGCACGAAGCCCGATGTGATGTAGTCGCCGTTGAAACTGAACTGGTTGAACGCGTCGAACTCCACGGTTCGGTTAGGCTTCTTGAGCACCTTGTCGATGTTGATCTTGAGGTCCGAGTTGAACTTCTTGAAGAGGTCCTCAAACAGAAGCGCCAGCAGCTGACCAGCCAGCTCGAGCCTCTTATTTCCGACATAGTCACGGTCGTCGACCTTCTTCTCGTCATGCATGGCCATGAGTACTCTACGCACCATGGAGGCGATGTAGATGGCCTTTGGACGGAAATTGAGCCTTTCAACGGGTACGTGAGCCATGATGACGGTAGCCAAGACGTCGAGAGCTTCTTCTGAGAGGGGACGTCGCATCGAGAGCGGCTTGCGTGACGCCTTGGCCCGGGAGCCGACGTAGTCGAGTGCTTGTTTGCGAGTGTAGATGCCCAGACGAGCAGCCTCTTCGAGGTTAATAGCGAAGAGCTCCTTGTGGACGTCGTCATGGCCTGCGACGAGCTGCAGGATCTCGCGGTCGGCTTGGATGCCCATGGCTTTGAAGGCGATGGCGATTGGAATGTCTTCGTGCAGTGAGTTGTGCTTAAGGTAGATCTTGCCATGTTTGGTGAGGACGTAGGACTTGGACTTGCGCTCGTGGGTCGATGAGGTGACGGACGCTGATACGGTGCCCTTCTTGGTGTCGGCCTCGACGATGATTCTGTTCTTGCTGAGCTGTTCTTGAACGAGGATGACCTTTTCCGTGCCCTTCACGACAAAGTATCCTCCTGGATCCAACGGACACTCGCTCATCTTTGCGAGCTCCTTTTCCGACTTGTTCGCGAGGACACACTTGTTGCTGCGAAGCATGACAGGGATGCGCCCGATGGCAACATTCTTGCGACGAATGATCTTGCCTCCTCGAGTGTACTCGATGTTGACAAAGATATGTGCTGAATAGGTGATGTCTCGAAGTCGACATTCGTGTGGCGTTATGGGCCGTTGCACTGCGTCGCCGTCGTATCTACGTGGCTCTCCTACGGTAATATCGGTGTACTTGAGGTAGAACTTTGGATCGATGTCCGATGTGATCTTTTCGTTTGCTTTTATGATGTTCTTGAGATCGTGGTCGACAAAGTAGTTGTAGGAATCGATGTGCTGCTTGACGAGACCCTTGACCTGTAGGAACGCGGGAACGAGCTCCCACTTGTCCTCGACAGCCTTAATAGGGTCCATCAGGCCCTTGCCCTTGTAGTTGGCGGCTTTGAGCGCTGCGATGGGATCATCTGAGGCCATGTGTGGCAGATGACCGGCTGCTTGTGCCATCTCGGCGATGCTGGAGGGAAGCACCATTGTTGCTGCCAGTGCCGGGCTCCGCACCTCGTGAGCCGAGTGTTGGAGAGGCTGTTGTCTCTTTCTGACCAACACTAGCTACGATGACGCCCGAAAACTTGCCCACTCTTTGCTATCGTCACCTTCAGCGCTGCACTTTCCGCGTTGACTTTCTCGTAGGTGCTGAGTCCGCACAGGTGAATCTGGCTGTGTCGAGGGTTGCAGGCAGTCGGAGTGGAGGTGTGCTCTTCGACGGAACAGCCGAAGGTCTCGGTGCTACTGCGAGACAGATTCGGATCGGCCGGCAAGTAATTTGAGACTATCGCAATCGTCGGGTCGATGCGTCAAGCCAGCAGGAAGAGGAAGCGACAAAGGGTGAAGGTACGAGGCGGAATGATGATGCTGAATGGGCTCAAGAAGAAAAGTCGTGTTACGGTCAACTTTTCATCAATTCACGTTTTTCTTGCAAGATCTCTCTCTGCGCTGGTGTGCTAGGGAATTTTTAGCTGCGCCAAACTTAGATTGCCGGGTTCCGCATCTCCTAAAGAGAAGGCGGATCTGCCGATGAGCCTGGCTACGGACATTCCGATTAGCCAAAGGCTGGCCAGACGCGCAGTCGTCACTTTGGAAAGAGGCTCTCTGCTGGTCGCTTCGGCAAAAAAGAAAAGGGGTCTCAGCGTCAGTTCACACACACATACACAAATCACACGGCTCTTGCTGTCAGAAGAGTTCGAGGGAACAAGGTTCGATGATCTGCATTGGCCGCATTGCATCATCTCCCTAGCAACCTCTCCTCTTGATCCTCTGTTGTCACAGACCGTCTAGCACTATCACCGTCAATTTGTCCTGACACTCACAAACTTGGACTCAACGGTCTTCACCGAAAGCAACATCTCTTTCATTCTACACTCTTCATCAGCGAGCCTACAGCAGAACTGATAGGAGACGCCGCTCGCTCAAGGATACCATCGAATCATCGGCCCAGGCACAGGGCTCCAGCCTCGGTTTGACGTTGACTTCAGCTATATCACGACCGTACTCATAACAAGCTAGCGTTCTGCATCCTTCGGACCGACCAGAAGCTGGGCATCAGACTGCTCGCTCCGAGCCACACTCAACATGACGGTCGGCAATCCAGATACATGGATAGAGCAGCTTCGACAATGCAAGTACTTGCCAGAGCCGGATATCAAGGCTCTCTGCGAGATGGTCCGAGGCATTCTCATGGAGGAGAGCAACATCCAGCCAGTATCAAGTCCTGTCACAGTGTGCGGAGACATTCACGGCCAGTTCTGGGACTTGCTCGAACTTTTTAGAGTCGGTGGAGAGCCGCCGGATACGTCCTACGTCTTCATGGTAAGTTGATTCATCTTCAACAACTTAGTCGGTCCATCTAAGATTGCCTTGCTGACCAGCTTCTCGCATCATTCTTGTCTCATGTGGAACACGACAGGGCGACTTTGTGGACAGAGGATACTTCAGCTTGGAGACATTCTCACTCCTCATGGCGCTTAAAGCACGACATCCATCTCGAATCACCCTTCTCCGCGGCAACCACGAGTCACGCCAAATCACCCAAGTCTACGGCTTCTACGACGAATGTCAGCGCAAGTACGGCAATGCCAACGTATGGAAGTCCTGCTGCCAAGTGTTTGACTATCTCAACCTAGCAGCCATCATCGACGGCCGTGTCCTCTGCGTCCACGGTGGTCTTAGCCCAGACGTCCGAACGCTTGATCAGATTCGGATTATTGCACGAGCGCAGGAAGTGCCTCACGAAGGAGCCTTTTGCGATCTCATGTGGAGTGATCCGGACGACATCGATACGTGGCGAGTTTCACCGCGCGGGGCAGGATGGTTGTTCGGTGGTGCAGTGACAAAGGAGTTTAACCACGTGAATGGGTTGAGTCTCATAGCGAGGGCGCATCAATTGGTGCAGGAAGGATACAAATTGATGCACGACAACAACATCGTGACGGTATGGTCTGCGCCCAACTACTGTTACCGATGCGGAAACGTTGCGAGTATCTTTGCAGTGGATGATCTGATCGCGTACGAAAGCAAGAACTCGTCCTCTGCGCTTGTCGGCAACGGCGAGAAAGACGACGATCCAGATGCGACGAAGACGGAAGGTGCGGAAGGGACGAGAGCGGGAGCAGGTAAGCCATGGGAAGCGACACAGTCCAACTTCAAAATCTTTGACGCCGTACCGGATCAAACTAGAACAGTCACACTAAACAGTCAGTACTTCCTGTAGTCAGAGGAGCTTCGACTTCAGATGGCTTCCAGAGCGGTGGAGGACGTCCTTAGTGCCGCCATCCCGTCTCGAAGAGAAAGTGTATTTGTAACACGTTCGTCTCGCAATCTATACACGTCTCTATCGGCACGACTGGGCTGTGATCAAGTAGAGGAAACAGACGAATAATGCTTGCGGGGTAGTTGCGAACGATACAAGTACAAGTAAGGTGAAAGGGGGTATAAAGGTACGCTGATGCGCGAGAAAGGTGACAATGACAGCAACGCCAACTTAAGAAAAGTGGATACCCTTCTCATGGAAAGCAGCTAGCAACTTTAGCAGATCGTCAATGTCCATCTTTGCCGCTCTATCCTCCGCACACCCCGTATCCACCAACACCTGCTTCACCATCTCCGCAAAGCTCCCTTCCTCCGGCATGATCTCCTTCACTGCGCAGTAGGTCTTGTAGTTGGACTCGAGCATATCAATCACACCTCTTGCGTCGAAGAAACTGGCTCTAACCGTCTTGTTCCGTCTGGAAAAGACGATGCGCGTCAGACCGTCGAATTCTTCAAATGGAATGGCGGGGGGTGGGTTGAGCGGCGTAATGCGCACTACGCTCGATTCGACCTGCGGAGGTGGTCGGAACGAGTTGCGCGAGACTTTCATGATGTGATCGACTTTCGAGTAGAGTTGTACGTTGGCGGAGAGTCGACACCAGAGGTTATCACCGGGTCGTGCGACGAGTCGGAGCGCAAACTCCCGTTGAAACATGAGGATGGCACATCGGAACAGCGGACGATGCGAGAGAAGCTTGAAGACGAGCGGCGAAGAGATCTGATAGGGAGTGTTGGAGATGCAGACGTCAAAGTAGGGAAGATCTGTCTTGCAGAAGTCGCCAAGCATGATGTCGAGCTTGCGTTGTTCCGGTCTGAATGGGCAGGACAATTTCACAGGAGCGTGGAGGTTTTGAGTCAGTGTCTCGTCGATCAAAACGGTTACACGACAGCATCTGTGCATCAGCCCGTATGACCCGTCTCGACCGAGCGATAGCACTGCGAGGTCGTAGTGCTGGGAATCAGCTATCTTGGAAAATTGCCGCATTGTCCGATTGCAAAGTCGGGCTCGTACGAAAGATGGTAAATGAATTCGTTCATCACATGGAAGGTCGGAGGAAAGAGAGCGCCACAAGGCCTCCTTTGGCGAACGTCGATGCGAGACTGGTGCTGATGCAGATGCTGTAGATGCTGTTGCGTTGGTCTACTCACTTTCCTTGAACACGCTTGCTGAGCTCGGCAGCCATGCGTGGATCCATTTCCACGACGGTGGTCTTCTTTGCCTTTTCGAGGATGCGGACGGTCAAGTTGCCCGTACCCGGACCGACTTCGAGAACCATATCGGTGGGCTTGAGATTCGCCTTGTCAACGATACCCTGAGCGACGAGTGGGTTCTTGAGGATGTGCTGACCGAACTTGTCCGTGTTGAAGATGGGGTTCTTGGTGGTGGCACTCGAGTTCTGGTTGGAAGCGTGGACCGAGCTGGAGCTGGAGGACGATGAGCGAGCCGAGCCTGGTCTGAGACCGGCTGATGGCTCATGCTGCCTGGATATCTTTGCAGACACTGCTCGAGGCATGATGGGCAGCTGCGGTGAGATGAGCGTGGTGGTAGAGAGAGCGGAACCTCTGGATGCCAAATTTTTCTTCTGAGAAATGCAGCTCGGCTGAGATATTTCAACCTAACCCAAACTTTTTTTCCCGCCCTCTCCTGAAAGGGTCTTTTTCGCTTTTTAGGAAAGATGTAAGATCGTTTGGATGGTTCGCGGTTGAGCCAGCCAACACCGAGAGGGAGCGTGACGCAGCGAATTTCAGCAGAGCGCGAAACAAACAGCAGCCAGAGAAGCACAGGGCACGCCCCGCTGAACGAAGAACTCACAACCGCAACACCATTTGTCACACCTCGACACACGATCACACTGACAAACTTGACTTTGGTCTCGCAAACTATCGACACACTTTCGGCACCTTCCGATTCGGCCAAATCATTAGCTTGTTTCGCCTGCTCGAACAGGACAGATCATACAGCAGCATCGCGGGCAGCTTGCGTCCCCAACAGCCTACACGCACGCCTGCTCAGCAACTACAACATCTTGCTAGCAGCGTCACAAGAGCAGCCACTCTTCGACAATTCTCCTTGCGGATCGGTACCTCCAAGCTTGATTCCGCCTAAAGGTGCCCTTACTGTGGGTCACTACAGCTCATCATGAGCCGACCTCGCTTCTTCAATGCTCCCCGAAAGGGCGAGAACTTTGAGTTGCGTGCCGACCTCAACTCCGAGTATCGCGATCGCAGAAAAGATGCCATCAAGCGTGTCATCGCCAACATGACCGTAGGCAAGGATGTCAGTGGTCTCTTTCCCGATGTGCTCAAAAACATGCAGACCGAGGATCTCGAACAGAAGAAGCTCGTCTATCTCTACCTGATGAACTATGCCAAGACACAGCCAGAGCTCGTTATTCTCGCCGTCAACACCTTTGTCAAGGACTCGGAAGACCCAAATCCGCTCATTCGAGCTCTCGCGATCCGTACCATGGGCTGCTTGCGCGCAGAAAAGATCATCGACTATCTCTCGGACCCCCTCGAAAAGTCGTTGCGCGACGAAAACCCATACGTGCGCAAGACCGCCGCCATCTGCGTCGCCAAGCTCTACGACCTCAAGCCCGAGCTCGCATTGGATCGAGGCTTCGTGGGCATGCTCAAGGACATGGTCGGCGACAGCAATCCAATGGTCGTGGCAAACGCCGTCACCGCACTCACAGACATTCACCAGACCGCGCTCGAGACCGACCCATCAGGTCAGTCGGCCGTCTTTGTCATCGACTCGGAGGTGCTCACCAAGCTGCTCATCGCGCTCAACGAATGCACCGAATGGGGTCGCATCGCCATCCTCAACTCGCTCGCCCGCTATCGAGCTCGAGACGAAAAGCAAGCAGAACACATCTGCGAGCGTGTCATGCCTCAGTTCCAACACGCAAACGGCAGCGTCGTCCTCGGCGCCGTCAAGGTCATCCTCATCCACATGACCAAAGTGCGCAACAACGACGAACTCATCAAGCAGCTCGTACGGAAGATGGCGCCTCCCTTGGTCACTCTCATCTCGTCAGCTCCCGAAGTGCAATGGGTCGCTCTACGCAACATCAACCTTGTCCTCCAAAAGCGACCGGACATCTTGCAGAACGAGCTCCGCGTCTTCTTTTGCAAGTACAACGACCCATCCTACGTCAAGCTCGAGAAGGTCGAGATCATGATCAAGCTCGCCAACGAGCGCAACGTCGACATGCTCCTTTCCGAGCTCAAAGAGTACGCTTCCGAGGTGGATGTCGACTTCGTGCGAAGGGCGATTCGCGCCATCGGCCAGTGCGCCATCAAGATCGACGCTGCTGCAGAGAGGTGTGTCCACGTACTGCTTGACCTCATCGCCACCAAGGTGAGCTATGTCGTGCAAGAAGCCGTCGTGGTCATCAAGGACATCTTCCGAAAGTACCCGCACAACTACGAAGGAATCATCCCGACGCTGTGTTCGAACCTCGAAGAGCTCGACGAACCCGAGGCTAAAGGTTCGCTCATCTGGATCCTCGGCGAGTACGCAGACAAGATCTCCAACGCCGAAGACTTGCTTGCGCATTTCCTCGACTCGTTCACCGAAGAGCCGTACCAGGTGCAGTTCCAGACGCTCACCGCCATCGTCAAAGCCTTCCTCAAGAAGCCGGACAGCAGTCTAGCGCAGCAGATCGTACAGCAGGTCTTGGAGAAGGCGACCAAGGAGTGCGACTCGCCAGATCTGCGCGATCGCGCATTCATCTACTGGCGATTGCTCTCCTCCTCCGACTCGGCTGCAGGGAGAAACGTCATCTTGGCTTCACGACCGCCCATTTCGATTCCTTTGACCACAGTGCCGCCAGCGGTGCTGGATGAGCTTGTGTCGGAGCTGTCGAGTCTTGCAAGTGCGTACCACAAGCCGGCGGCGACGTTCATTGGTAAGGCGAGGATTGGAGCTGATGGCGTCAAGGGACAGGTTGGCGAAGCGGAGGACGATATCACTAGGGAAAAGGCGTTGGCGACGGTGGTTCAGGGACAGAAGTCGGAGAATCTGTTGGACTTTGGTGATGACGATGGCGATGTTCCCGCGAGCAACGCATCTAGTGGTGCCGGATTGGGAGCGCTAGCTGGATTGGATGATTTGATGATGGGCACGAGCATTTCGACGCCGACCATGTCGACGAATGGAAGCGGAGGAGCGGGTGTCGGTGGTGTAGCGTCGGCGGCAGGAGGTGCCAGTGGTGGAGGTCTGAACGATCTGTTGGGATTGTTCGATGCGGCGCCGGGTGCGGAGGAGCCTGGTGCGCAGAGCGGAGTGCAGGCGTTGCAGGCGTTGAAAGCTACACCTGCGAACAACAATGCGTTCGGCTCGCCCATCACGCCTTCGCCCGCGAGTCCAGCGATCACATCGGCAAGGCCGACGGCGGCTTCCGGTCAGGACGACTTGCTTGGGCTGTTCTGAACACTCTTTGGGCAACAAGATGTACGAGGCGAGGGTGTTGAAATTCACACTTGTCGCTGACACAGATCGACGGTGAGAAACTTTTCCCCTTTTGAGGAAGTGATGGCTTGACTTTGAGAAATCGGTATTATACATATCAACGAGGAAAGCAAATTTCTTACACAGACAGTTCTGCCTTTCCAGCACCCTGAATGGCCTTCTGGTAGGGCTCGATGGCGGGCTTGACCCATTTTGCCAAAAAGCTATCCACCTGCTGCTCCGCTCTACCCGTGAAGCTCTTTGGATCCAACAGCTGATCCATCTGACCCAAGATGGGAGCAAAGTAGTCGTCACCTTTGATCCTAGCGATGAGATCGTTTTCCAGACCATGCTCTTTCACCTGGGCTGCCGCTTGATGTGACAGGACACGGATGCGTTCGTGGCATTCCTGTCGGTCTCCACCGGCACGAACCATGGCCATGATGACGTTCTCGGTAGCCATGAATGGCAATTCGCTCTGGATTCGACGTGCGATGATGGCGGGGTAGACGACGAGACCTTCGGAGATGTTTTGGAGGATGGTGAGGATGACATCGGCGGTGAGGAAGGCTTCGGGGATGGAGAGGCGACGGTTGGCAGAGTCGTCGAGCGTACGCTCCATCCACTGGGAGCCGGCCGTCTCGCGTGCAGAGTTGACCGCGTTGCCGAGCCATCGTGCAAGACCACAGACTCGCTCGGATCGCATCGGGTTGCGTTTGTAGGCCATAGCCGAGGATCCGATCTGATCCTTCTCGAAGGGCTCTTCGACCTCCTTGAGGTGGCAGAGGAGTCGGATGTCGGTGGCCATCTTGAGAGCAGAGGTGGAGAAGGAGGAGAGGCTGTTGAGAACGTCGACGTCGACCTTGCGCGAGTAAGTCTGACCGGTGACGGGCATGGCGTAGGGGAAACCGAAGAGCTCGGTAACACGCTCGTCAAGAGCTTCAACCTTGTCGTGGTCGCCGTCGAAGAGGGCGAGGAAAGAAGCTTGCGTACCGGTGGTTCCCTTGACACCACGGAATCCGAGATCGTCACGTGCACGTTGGATGTTTCGCAAGTCCCAGAGAAGCTCCTGGATCCAGAGTGTGGCTCGCTTGCCGACGGTGGTGAGCTGGGCAGGCTGCATGTGGGTGAAACCGAGGGTGGGCAAAGCCTTGTGCTTTTCGGCGAAAGCGGACAATCGCTCGATGACGAGCGCCAGCTTGGGAAGCAGCAGGTCGAGACCGTTGCGCAAGAAGATGAGATCAGCGTTGTCGGTGACGTAGCAAGAGGTGGCACCGAGGTGGATGACTCCGGCGGCTGCGGGAGCGACGACACCGAATGTGTGGACGTGGGCCATGACATCGTGCCTCCTGCGCTTCTCCTCCTCGGCAGCGAGTGCCATCTGGCGCTCGTCGAGGGTGAGGTTGGCCTTCATCTGCTCGATGGCCTCCTCGGGAATGTCGAGGCCGAGCTCGCGCTCGGCGATGGC
Source organism: Pseudozyma hubeiensis SY62 (assembly GCF_000403515.1). Lineage (NCBI taxonomy): Eukaryota > Fungi > Basidiomycota > Ustilaginomycetes > Ustilaginales > Ustilaginaceae > Pseudozyma > Pseudozyma hubeiensis. The sequence continues at coordinate 190,822 of NW_012133840.1, forward strand.
GAGGTTGAGCCAGAGCTGGCGCCAGGTGGAGAAGCGGGTTGCGTTGGAGAACAGCCCGGACATCTCCTTGGAGGCGTATCTCGCCGAGAGGGGCGACTGCCACGATTCAAAGGACGCCATTGTTGCAGGTGATATCGTGTAGGTGTTGCGACTGGTGGTAGCGGGTTGGGATAGGTAGGACAAGCAACTAGCAACTAGCAACTTCGCAGTGAGTACGGGTGCACCAATCGGAAGAAGCGATCTTTTTTTTTAAGCTGGCTGCAATCACAATCGCAATCGGATCCTGTACGCCAACCAAAAATCTTCTTTTCCTCCGACTCGTATGGCGTGGGGTCTAACAATCGAATTGCCTTTCTATCAGATGCTAGGTCGAGAGTAAGAGCAGATCTAACAACATGGTCCAGTTTCTAAGTCTTCCACCTCCAACTTTACTGTCGGCGAAGATCCGGCAGCGACCGTTTCGCCGTCGCAGTGACAGCGAGCTCGACCGATGCAACGGTACATTTCTTGCCGGTGTGGCGCCCAGGAACGCACGATCAAGGGATCGACGAGTGGAAGAGTGTTGGTCTCTCTTCTGGGAGGAATGTACGTACGCCACACAGGCGCAGGATTCCTACGCGTGCTGCGTGTCTCGTGCGGCTTCAGGCATGCTGTGCAACAGAAGCGGGGGCGATGAGCTGGAAGGTATGCAAAATCGATGCCACGCTTCCCGAAGACCAGAGACAACAGCTCTAAAATCCGAGAAATTCTCTCTACAGTAATCTGAGCTGGAAATTGCGAGACGAGAGCACGAGCCCTCTGGCGCTTTTAGGTGCCACGTCGCCCTCCAGCCTTCACAAGCAGGGTTAATTTCTTCTTGAAGTTTTGGCAGGGGCAGAGTTGGACACTTGAGAGTGGCGCGGCGGGTGGCCATTTCCGCTCCGCGCACGCACGGGGTCCTGCCAAAAGTCGGTTTCTCAGACACGGGAGGCACACACTGCTCCCCGCGAGCGACTTGCTGCAACGTCGCACCAGGGTTTGGTGTGTATGTGTGTCGTGTCGTTGCTCGAACGGTTGGACTGTCTCCGGTGGGGCAATCGTACATTGAGTTGCCTGCGTCAGCCTTTGTTCCACCTTGCTTAGCTACCATCACCACCTTACCTCCCTTTCTGACCCTTCCGTCTCTTCAAGGATGCGATTCTCCCGTTCTGCCATCGCGGCCGGTCTGGCTACCGCCGCCACCTTCATGTCTGCTGAGGCGTCGTCGTCGTCGTCCGACGTCCTCGTGCTTGGCAAGGGCAACTTTACCGAAAACGTAGCGAACGAGGTAAGTCTTCAAGTCGGCTCCATGTTGACACCGTGATCGTTGCTTCGTGAAGCATGATTCGCTGACTTAGCTCTTGCCTTTTGGCTTTGTTGCCATCACAGCCTTTGATGCTCGTCGAGTTCTACGCTCCGTGGTGCGGACACTGCAAGGCGCTCGCTCCCGAGTACGAGAAGGCTTCCACTGAGCTGCTTGCCGACAAGATCAAGCTCGCCAAGGTCGACTGCACTGAGGAGAACGAGCTGTGCGCCGAGCACGGCGTCGAGGGCTTCCCCACGCTCAAGATCTTCCGCACAGGTTCGTCCTCGGACTACAACGGCAACCGAAAAGCCGATGGCATTGTCTCGTACATGAAGAAGCAGGCTCTCCCTGCCCTCTCCGAGCTGACCGCCGACACGTACGCCGACTTCAAGGGCAAGGACCGTGTCGTCGCCATCGCCTACCTCGACGCTACGGACAAGACCTCGCTCGACGCTGTCACCGCTGTCGCCGACAGCCTGCGCGACAACTACCTGTTCGGTGTTGTAAACGACGCTGCCGTCGCCAAGGAGGCTGGCATCACCGCTCCCGCCTTTGTTGTCTACCGTCAGTTCGACGAGCCCGAGGTCAAGTTCGACGGCAAGACGTTCAACGAGGAGACCCTGACCAACTTTATCAAGGCCGAGTCGATCCCTCTGATCGACGAGCTCAACGCCGAGAACTTTATGAGCTACGCCGAGTCTGGTCTGCCGCTCGCCTACCTGTTTGCTGACCCCGAGTCCAAGGACCTCAAGAGCCACGTTGACTCGCTCAAGACGCTGGCCAAGGCCAACAAGGGCAAGCTCAACTTTGTGTGGATCGACGGTGTCAAGTACTCGCAGCACGCTAAATCGCTCAACATCCAGGGCGAGGACTGGCCCGCTTTCGCCGTTCAGGACATTGAACAGAACCTCAAGTTCCCGCTCGAGGACCTCTCCGGCGACCTGGTCGGCAAGGTGACCGACTTTGTGAAGCAGTACACCGCTGGTGCGCTCAAGCCCTCGGTTAAGTCGGAGCCCATCCCCAAGGACCAGGACGGACCGGTGCACGTGCTCGTCGCCGACGAGTTTGACGCCGTCATTGGTGATGACAGCAAGGACAAGCTGGTCGAGTTCTACGCTCCCTGGTGCGGTCACTGCAAGAAGCTCGCTCCCACGTACGACACTCTGGGTGAGAAGTACAAGGCCCACAAGGACAAGGTGCTGATCGCCAAGATGGACGCCACTGCCAACGACATTCCTCCCACGGCTGGCTTCCAGGTGCAGTCGTTCCCCACCATCAAGTTCCAGGCAGCTGGCAGCAAGGACTGGATCGAGTTCACCGGCGACCGCTCGCTCGAGGGCTTTGTCGATTTTATCGCCCTCAACGGCAAGCACAAGGTCTCGGTGGACCTCGACCCCATCAACGAGACCGAGCAGGCTACGCCCGCCAAGGAGGCACCTCACCACGAGGAGCTTTGAGCTGCCACGCACTGTTTTGTCACTTGAGCATTGCCGGCATGTAGCAACGTGAGCGGCCGCTCATAATGTTTACAGTTGGCACTGCTCAAGGTTGCATATCCCAATCTATCTATTTTCGTCTCCCTATGTTGTCTTTTGCTTGTTCGCGTGAATGATCCTGGGCGTCAAGAATGTGCGCGGAACAGCGAGTGTCATGATGCGGCAACAGTGTCTGAAGGGTCGGTCCGAGCGTTCAAGGCGAATATTCATCCATGTTAGACCCAGTCGAGCACCTGCAAGGAGTTGCGCTAATTAGTGCCAGAGCTGCTCGCCGTGTATGCCGTGTCTATGCTTCAATTACGCACTCGTGTCGGAGACCAACTCCAGGCTTCGCTTCTTCTTCCAGATTCGATTTTTCCTTCATGATGGTGTTGGATCGATTTCCATCCTTGCCACCGCACGGGTCTTCTGCGACCGCCCAAGCGAAACAGAAAAAAAAATCTTCTTGGGATCACAGTGTGCCGGTGACTGCATCGAGGCCACATTGAGCACGTTCAAGACAGGCTCCTGAGATCCACTTTCATCTTCACCACATACCCTTTCCGTGTTCGTCAAATCATCCCTCCTTTCATCACAAATATACCACACAAAATGGCTCCTATCGGTCAGATTTACGGCTACGCCGGCCACTTCAAGGTCAACCGCGTCGTCGCCGCCGCTGCCTACAATGGCGTCGAGCTCGAGATTGTCGACACTCAGCCTAGCAAGGGCGACACCAAGAAGCCCGAGTACCAGGCGCTCTTCCCCTACGGCAAGATCCCCGCCTTCAAGGGCCCTGATGGCTTCACCCTCATCGAGGGCAAGGCCATCGCTCGTTACGGTATGTTCTATCTTCGACCCAGTATTTGCAGTCTCTGCTTTGCCTGCTTTGTCTCTATATTCGACGTTCTGCTCAGTCGGATCGTCGTCTCATTCGGTCCCGAGTCCAGCGACGCGAAGCTGTGTCCAGCTTTCCGCTCGACACCCCGCCTCGATCCCCCAGCCTACAATGATGAGATTTATCTTTACAGTTATCCCTGTCCGAATCTTCCATGTCGAGGATACTTTTTCCAGCATAATGCCCTGATATAATACACAGCAAACTACCCTTCATCTGCTTCGCACGCACAAAAAGACTACCCGATAGACACGGCAGGCAAAGCACAGCCTAGATCAGGTCGTTGCTTGGTTCTCAAACTGACTGTCATCCCTCGCTTTGTTTCTTTCATTTCACATCGTTGCTGCGGTGATCAACAGTCGCTGGCATCTCCGACAACGCCAAGCTCCTCGGTACTGACGCCAAGTCGGCCGCTCTTGTTGAGCAGTGGATCTCTTTCGCCGATGACGAAATCGTCAACAACGGTGTCCAGCTCATGCTCCTCTGCCTCAACATGATCCCCTACAACAAGGCTGCCGAGCAGCGTCTCTGGGACGCTCTTGACCGTGCCTTCACCTTTGTCGAGGCCGAGCTCAAGAAGAAGACCTTCCTTGTCGGTCACCGTGTCACCCTTGCCGATTTGACCCTCGCTTCCGACCTTGGCTTCATCTTTGGCCGTGTCGGCGGTGTCAACTTCCGCTCCAAGTACCCCAACACGGTGCGATACTTCAACACCGTCACCAAGCAGCCTACCGCCATGAAGGCCTACTCCACCCTCACCCTCGCTGAGGACAACATCAAGTTCGTTGCCCCCAAGAAGGAGGAGAAGCCCAAGGCTGCCCCCGCACCCAAGGCTGAGAAGCCCAAGGCCGCTCCCGCTCCCAAGGACGACGAGGACGACGAGCCCAAGCCCGCGCCCAAGCCCAAGAACCCCTTGGACGACCTCCCCAAGTCTTCGTTCAACCTTGACGAGTGGAAGCGAACCTACTCGAACGAGGAGACGCGCGAGACCGCCCTCCCCTGGTTCTTCAAGAACTTCGACGCCGAAGGCTACTCGATCGTCAAGCTCGACTACAAGTACAACGACGAGCTGCAGGCCGTCTTCCAGTCGAACAACCTCATCGGCGGCTTCTTCGCCCGTCTCGAGGCCTCGCGCAAGTACACCATGGGCACCCTCGGTGTGTTCGGCGAGAACAACGCCAACGCCATCTCCGGTGTCATGATCTGCCGTGGCAAGGACCCCAAGTCCGTGTTGGAGGTTGCTCCCGATGTCGACTCGTACGACATCACTCCTTTGGACCTGAGCAAGGCCGAGGACAAGAAGTTCTTCGAGGACATGATGGCTTGGGAGGCTACCGTTGGCGGAAAGGCTTTCGCCGATGGTAAGATCATGAAGTAAGGTGGGAGGTTGTTTGCGCCTTTGTGTAATGTCATGCTATGCTATCATCTTTGTTGCGACTTTCAACTTGCGGTGTGACTTGCGTCTTTTGTGTACGGTTGTGTATGAGCTCTCCATTTGCGGATCAAGGTGTGAGGTGGATTGGCAGTGCAAATCGGCGCAGGAAGCTGTTCTTTCGTTCGGCGTGGCTTTTTGTTGAATGTGAGGTCGCAACAACGCTATTCCCAAAAAGAAAACTCGAACTCGCACCAGTCACACAACGACGACCTTTTCCAGCAGCCGCGACGCATGGACCCTTGGTAGCATTCTCACATCCCGACCTTGACCGATTGTTTTGCTGCTCATGGGTAACGTTCCTCGCCCGCTTTCCTCCTCCTCCTCCTTGTTTCTACCAAGCCTATTTTGATCGACTGACAATGACATCTCACTCGTCGGACATCTTTTCAGGTCTTGCACTGTGGCTTGTGCCCTCCTCCGCTTCGTTCGTCTCGGCGGTTCAGGGGGAAGCTGCAGCGTTACGCCGCGTCAACGCGGGTACATGTTCGGGGGAGTTTGGGATTCACGCTACGCTCTTAGCTGGGTTGGGTGATAGGGAGATCACCGTTGAAGGGTTGACAGGATGTTTGGAGGAAGCGATTGCGGAATGGAAAGCAAAGCAGCAAGGAGGGGAAGCGGAGACATTGACGGTTGGATTGAAAGACGTCACCTCCCGCGGAAGGTACTTCCAAGTAAGCATCCCCACCACACCTACCCCTCTGCGAGAACCATCAACTGACACACCCTCAATCATCAGTGCATTCTAATTGCCCTAGAACACAGCAAATCCCTCCTAGACCTTAATTCCATAACCACCCACATCGTCAACTCCCACTACCCCCCTCCCCCATCCTCAACTTCCGAAGACTACTTCCCCCACATATCCCTCCTCTACTCCTCCATCTCCCAACCCGAAGCTCAATCCCAAATTCAACAAATGCACAAGCACGAAATCTTCACTCCCCACAACAAAGGTATCTCCTTCCGCGGCTTTTCAGACGTCTCATTCGACCGCGTAGAGGTTTGGGATTGTACGGGAAAGCCCGAGGATTGGACCAAGAAGGCTAGCGTACCACTTTGACCTCAATGCAATTTCACAGTCAGACATGGACCGAGTGTGGTAGGAGAGAAAAGATATGCATTTTTGTTCATGATACACTGCCACCATACGATGGAACAGGAAACCAAGAATGACATGTGGTTTTGAAACAACTGGAGAGCGAACGCACGGTGTGTCGTCAACAGACCAGTGGAGTGTCCAACCTAAAAGATCAGAGCACGAGAGCAGCAGTGTTTATGTGCCGCCATGATGTGTGTGTATGTGATGTGTGCGTAGGTGTGAGTGTGTGTCGAGAGAAATGAAAAGCAAAGCGGGGCGAAACCGTTTACTTCAACTTCTTCTTGGGTCGGAGCTGCGACGAGTGACCGCACTTGCGCTTGCGGCAGTTGGTGGCACGAGGAGGGAGACGAGCGTAGCACTTTCGGCAGATCTGCTTGTCGCAGTTGTACTTGCCGGCGAGCACCTTGAGCGAGGGCTCAATGATACCACCGCGAAGACGGAGGACAAGGTGGAGGGTCGACTCCTTCTGGATGTTGTAGTCCGAAAGGGTGCGGCCGTCCTCGAGCTGCTTACCGGCGAAGATCAGGCGCTGCTGGTCGGGGGGGATGCCCTCCTTGTCCTGAATCTTGGCCTTGACATTGTCGATGGTGTCGGAAGACTCCACCTCAAGGGTGATGGTCTTACCTGTTAGTGTGCGAATCAGGGAGGGATACGTGAAGATTGGAAGAGTCAGCTTGCCGTACTGGTACGGGATGAGGCAATACTGGCCATGCATAGATCATCCATCTCATCCATCGCAACATCGCAGGGTTATCGTAGTCGGGTTGCAAATTGACCGTTCCCTTGAATCTCCCTCGTGTCGGTGCAATGTTTGCAGTTCCTGCCGTGTCCGTTTCTTTCGTCTTGGTCCATCATATCCCTATTTTGTCGGAGCATGGCTCTTCACCCATGACGTGAATGGCGTGATCTTTGTGTTCAAGGTGCTTCGACCCCTTGTGTGTCCCGAAACCTGAATTGACTTCTTCGATGTTGATATCCGTCCGCATCATGCACTGATATCGAATTTGATCGCAGCCGCCGAATACACGATGATGACATCAACGACAGCGACAAATCGTTTTCAAGTGACACCCTCTTCTGCAATTGATGCGAGGATTTCCCTGATGCTACTCTGCTTATGTCCAGCTTCCTCTTTCCAGCTTTTCCATTCTTTTGTCCAAGCTTTCAACCATGTCGAACTGTGTCTGCCATGAGATGCGATGATGTGATGATGCGATGGACGAGATGTGATGTCTTTTGGTCGAAAATGAGGAATACTAACCCGTCAGAGTCTTGACGAAAATCTGCATCTGTTTTGTCGTGATGCGGTTGATTACAGTGGAACGTGTTTGCAGAAAGGATGCAGTTCGAATCAGCAAATGATGCAGTTAGGTGGTGGAAAGAGTGAAGTCGAGCCAGCACCAAAAGGTTGTACAAGTGGTGAAGGTCGGAGGCTGTCATGCGAGAAACTGAGTATCTTCGATCTTTGGGCGAGCAAAACGGTCGATAATGGGAGCAGCGAATTGGTTGCAAAGCGCAACAATCTGGCGAGAGCGCTTCCGGTGCGTATGTTCTGGATGTCGGGCGTGTGCTGATATCGGCTTTTCTGTAGGAGATGCTTACCTTGCTGGATGGATCTAGTTTGGTGGACGATGACGGAGATCGTTAGCAAGAAGCGATCGACTCAGCCAATGTCAACTGGAACTGCTGCAACTCGACTGCGCTCGCCTCTCTGCGGCTCACAAGCTGACGGATTCACTGGCTGACTGCCACTGCTGAGCTACGAAAATGCCCAAGTGCTTGCCCACCAGTCTCGTGCCAGCTGTGCGATTTCACGCTTGCGGCGTCACTATCTGGTTGACCTGGAGCCCGTTTTTCGGTCAAGGCACTAAACCAGTCTCTTTTGTGGACACCGCATCGCACGTGATGCCGTAGCCCCCTCAGCTTTTGGCGTAGCCATTATGACCAACCATCTCTGTTGAAGGTTCCATACATCCGGCCTTCCTACCATCTCTAGATCTATGCTGACCTTTCGCAGAGCTTTCGCAGTATGTCGAAGCATATGACAGCTTTTGATGTTGATGGGGGCAGGTATCATGACCAAATGGATCTCGAAGGCAAAACTGTACGACCTCGGCCGAGCTTGACTCGCGGCCATAAGTCGCGAAAACAGATTTTGAATGTATTTCCATTGTTACAGCGGAGTTTTGTGCTGGCAAGTCTGATGATCACCGATCCATTCCCTCTGGAGCCGATGGATCGGACAACATTCGATAAATCTGCAGCAAGACATCAATTTTTCGGCCAAATCCTCCACCTCTGCATGTGCAGCCGAAGGAGCAAAAAAAATGGTGGCAAGCAGCAGCAACTCAGCCAGCCGCCTCGAAGTTTTATGCCACTCAGCACGTCAGACTGAGCCTCCTTTGTCGTCCCCACATTCGCAGCAAGACAATCTCAACGACTTTGGGCTTTTTCCGTCTCTGCCACCAACACGGTCCTCATCCGGGTTCTACGCAGCCGTCTTTGCAATCGTTCTAGGACTGTTCATCATCCAATACCGCTCACTAGCACGCGCGGCCTTTATCAGCTTCTACTTCCAGGCCCTACCGACTCCCACTCAATCACCATGGCCACTTTGGTAGAACCATCCGGCGGCGAGCCGTCCTCGGCCCCACAATACGATCAGAACTATGACGACGACACTCCGCTCTTCACCTGTCTCTCTTGCAGCATCGCTTTTCCCAACCCCGAGGATCAGCGAACCCACTATCGTTCGGATTTGCACAGGTACAACATGAAACGTCGTGTTGCCAACTTGCCTCCGGTCAAAGCTGATGTCTTCAACGCAAAGATCCTCGAACGACGTGCTGCTTTGGCACAAGAGGCTCAGACCGCTGTCACACCGGACAAGTGCGAGGCTTGCGACAAGAAGTTTGCTTCGCAGAATGCTTATCGTGATCATCTGAACTCGAAAAAGCACAAGGAGAACGTCGCCAGACTCGAGAAGCGAAGGCAAGAGCAGGCTGGACCCTCTAGCGCAGCCGCGGCGGTCGAGTCAAACGATGAACAAGTGCCGCTTGTCTTCCGTGTCCCGAAGCCAGTTGGTGAACAGATTGCCGAGTCTCCAACAGCACCAGCACTGACAAGGTCGACGACAGATGCAGCCATCGTCGCGGAAGAGAAGAAGCAGAACGCGCGCCACACCCTCATGGTCCCCGAAGACGCGTCCGAGGAGCAGATTCAGGCCGCCATCGATGCCAAGGTCGCCTCGTCGCGGCGCGTCGACCCGACTCACGAATGCATCTTTTGCGCCAAAACCGGCTTCACCGAACTCAAAGACACGCTGGCACACATGTCCAAGGCGCACGGATTCTTCATCCCCGATTCCGAGTACATTGTTGACCTTCCCGGTCTCGTCTCCTATCTTGCCGACAAGGTCAGCATCGGCAACATTTGCCTGTATTGCAACGGAAGGGGGAAAGGATTCCACAATCTTGAATCGGTGAGGAATCACATGTTGGACAAATTTCACTGCAAGATCGCGTACTCGGACGAGGAGGATCAGCTGGAATTGGGAGACTTCTACGACTTTACTAGCTCGTATCCTGCAGATGAGGATGAGGAGTGGGAGGATGCAGGCGATGATGAGGATGCGGATGAGGAGATGGAGGTCGATGGCGAGGAGCAGGTGTTGGACATGACCACGAAGTCGAGCAAGAAGAATGTCAGCGGTGCAGAGGAGGAGCACGATGACCAAATTCGATACGGAGACTCGGAGCTGGAGCTTGTGCTGCCCTCGGGTGCACGTCTTGGTCACCGTTCGTTGCGTCGATACTACCAGCAGTCTCTGCGCGATACACCTCTGGGATCAAGTGGTACCGACCAGGACCTTTCGCGCAGGTACGGCGGTGGAGGTGCACTCGCCCGTCGCCTCATCGCCGAGTCCGGCATGGGCCACCACGACGGAGACGGCACGCTCGTCACCGGACGTCACGGTCAAGTGATCAAGGCGAGGAACCGCGGCGAGGCTAGAGAGGCCAAGAAGCACATCACCGAGTTTAGGGATAGAAACAAGAGGGAGCAGTACAAGACGAGGATCGGGTTCAGGAACAACAACCAGAAGCATTTCAGGGATCCGCTTTTGCAGTAAGTTGCGAGGTTTTGGGTTGGGTAATCGACGTTCACTTTCGGTTCAGAAGGTATGGTTGTGATGTGTGTGACGTTGTGCGAAAGACTCTGATTGCGAATGAGCTACGGTATACACGGATTATTGGATCCTTATTTTTGGGTGATGAGGAAAAGGGGTTACTCGATTTTTGTCGACTGGAATTTTTCCGTCAACTCGTTATCCCTTGCCACCCGCTCGTCGTCGGTGACGTGCTTGAGAGAGACTGCGGTTCTGCGGCGTGTGGAGGGGCAAGCGATCATTGCGCGGATGGTGAGGTTCCACGCGTGATCGAGCGTAGACCAGAAGCTCCAGGATAGGATGCCGAGGGCAACGCCGTTCTTCCACACGGCCTGGATGTGTTGCAGGCGTTCGAGGAAGTGACGTGTGGACATGGTGGACATGGCGCTGAGGATGTCGGCTGAAGAGAGGGTGGGGATGGTGGTGGTGGAGGAGGGGGGTTTGGAAGAGAGCTGTTTACAGGTGAGGTAGGTGACGATGTGTTGGAGGGGAAGGAGTTCGTGCAGCAGAGAAGTGGTGGATTGGCTGTAGAGCCATCGGACGATGGTGTTGAAGTGCTGGACGGACGGGACCTTCAAAGCTACCGTTGGCATGTGCTCGACCACCCTTCCTCCCTCCTGACTCTCCTTCACACCGGGCAAAACGGGAATCGATACGCATTGCAACGCCAACACTAGCCCATGCACACAGTACAACGTAGCAGCTTCCCGATCCGAATGCACGGCGAGCAGATGCGTAGGTGTACGCTGCGCCATATTCACCCACTCGGTAATGTCCACCGGGATTGTCTCAGGTAGCGCTTGTCCCGGTACCACTTTTGACAGCAACAATTGCTTGTTGGCGTTGAGAAACGTCTCGGTCTGGTGATAGAGACTGCTTTTGCCGAGATGAGCGGTCTCGAGGTACTGTGTGAGGTAGAAGTCGGGCGTCAACCTTTGCTGTTCTAGCTGTTGCGCTTCTTGGAAGAAGTGGTGCCGGGAGAGATGGGCGACGAGGTCTTCGTACGGAGAAGAGTTGGGCTTGAGAAGCGGGGTGGGGAGCTTTTGCGGGACCTTGATGCTGATGCGTTCGCCTTTGAGGGTCACGGATGCGGTAGCGTCGATGGTTGATCCGAGCTTGTTTGTTCTTGCGATTGAATGAAGTGCGGATGAGGAGCTGCTCGATGATGAGCGGACCTTTTTGGTAGAAATGCGTCGGCTGCCGACCTTTGGGGACGACGTGGGGGTGACGGTGGTTGATGAGGTGTTGGTGGTGGGTTGAATGCCTGACCTGGGGATGTTTACGTCTACGGATTGCAGCGGACGGCTAGCGGACGCGACCGAGGATGCGGAAAGAGGAGTAGACTTTTGCTGGAGGAGCTGCTTGACCGCGAGATCAGCAGCGCAGACTCGTGACGAAGGCTTTGTTGGAGCGCTCTTAGAGAAGCCGCTGACGACTGACCTGGATGCGCAAGTGCCGATACCTGCGAACGGTTCGAGCTGCAGAGGAGGCGACATCATCATGTTGATGGTGAAAAATACACAAAGTGGTGGATTGAGATTTCGTGACTGTCACGACACACGGCTGCAGTTGTAGGAATGAATGCGATAGCTGAAGAGCAAGATGAGGAGGGGCTAAGTTCGTACGCGGAATGGAGGAGGGATGAGCAGGTCTGCGGAGAGATCATGGTGTGCTTATATGCCATCTTCGGATGGGGAAGAGAAAGCTCAATGCCATGACAGGACGCATACGGTGCATGCCGGTGAAGTACGGCGAAAAGAGGGTCTGATGAGGGGTCTGACAGGTGCCACCGCCCAACTCAACTGCACGTCTACGCCGGAACGCCCCTTTCGGCCAGCCTGTTGAGTGACAGTCAGCATGCAACGGCGATCTCCCACCGCTTCAGCTGGAATGGGACAACGATTTGGCTTTCATCTCGACTGTCGGCATGGAAAGACAAACTTGACCGAACGACGAGACGTTTCGCTCGAGCTCAGAAGCCTGCAACTGGTTGCTTTATTTCGACATGTGTCAAGGAGCTGATCAGTTCCAACGCGCCGCTGCAAGCCCCGGCCTAATCAGGGAGCGAACAGTGGGGCCCGAGGGGATTGTTTGCCCTGGCGAAATGAAATGTGCCACTTGTCTAATCAGGCTCGTCGCGCGTCGATTACTAGATGTGACCAGCATCGTCACCGGACAAGCCGACACACGGGGGCATTCCGTAGCACAGCCCACTTCGCGCGGTACGCATCAGTCATATCAATTGTGTCGCTGGACCTGTCGATCAAGCATTGCATCTTATGGCACTCATCACTTTGATCTTGAGTGTGGCAATACAGTAAGCACGAACGTGAAGGATGCAATTCGGCGACGGGTACAAGTCGACTTGCGTCGAACTTTAATTCGATTCGTCTGCTCTTTTCGCACTCTCACCAGCGCGGCTGTACGCGTTCCTGAGAATTCGAAGCTTGGCGTAATTTTTGACACAGTGGAGCGACACGGCGTGCTGTAGAGTTTGATCACGGATGTGACAGCTTCATTGTGTAAGCCAACGCCAACCTCTCGTTCCCACAAGGGTGTCGTTCGACGGTTGCTTCTCAATTGTGCGACCACGCTGCACCTTTCAATGCATGCATTGATCAGCTCCTTGACAGGTGACACTTGTGGCAAGTGCGAGATCTCCATGCGAGTAGGCTGCAGCGCTTGACGAATTCGAGCGACCATCGAGTTGGGCCTAGGCCTGTCGAAAGTGGCGCTATCGCGTATTGCGGCACCGAGCTGCAACTATCAGACTCGCGGTAGATCGCCGGATGGCTCCGCTCGTAAGTGTTCACGAATGCGACGGAATGCTACGGCCATCAGCGAGCCGCCCGAAGTGGGCGAGGTCTCTTGCACGGGTCTGCTGGCTTCTTTAGATCCGCTGGCTGCTTGCTCTTATCGCTGAAGCTCCTTCACGTGCCTCCAAACGATGGAGTTCCACCTCTTATAGAGCTTGTGGGCTTCCCGCTTCATAGATCGATGGCTGTCCGGGATCGCAGTCGAATCCCTGGCATGGTGCGCCACTTTGCCGATCTTGGACGCGAGCAGATGCTCTGCCGAGATGTGGTGGTTCTTGGCTTCAAGCATGGCTCTTTTCCCTATCTCGAGGCCGCTCGGAGAGCACAGGCCGCCTGCGTTTGGGAAGAAGGCCAGTTGCATATCAATGCGCCATTGTTTTGCCTGCTCGAGGGTGGCGGTTTGCATGTTTGATGCGCGCGACATGGTACAACAAGAGGTCCAGGCGGGGATGATGATGGTAAGAAAAAACCGTCTGGCCCGAAGTCAAGTCTCTTTGGAAGTCTCCTCAGGTGCATCAAGGCTGTAGCGATCCTTGTCCGTGTGACGAGACGCGGAACACTAGCTTGCCAGTAATGCTGTGATCAGGCTGCGATACGGCGTCGCCAGACTCCGACGGTCTTCTGGGACAACATTCTGCACCTCGGACAGCCAGCAGAGACTGAAAAAGAGGCTGCGCCGATAGAGTCATTGCTTCGCTCTCATGATATACCTATGCGCGTCCCTTTCGCTGCGTTCCGACTCGGTCTCCCACCCAACACCGCAAAGAGGAGGGTCCACAATGTATGGCAAATACGGTAAAGAATCAAATTGCGATGAGAGGCTCGATGAGTTGCGATGCAGAAATGCACTTAGATACCGGTGCCAATCGGTCCTCGTCCTTCGTCTCGAGAGGCGTAGAACTTGTCCAAGAAGCTTTCGGGTCGTGCCGGTCCCTGTCGATCGCAAGAGATGTAAGTAACATCGGGATTCAAGCGTTAGAGTGGTCGGGTCAGCTTCCGAAACAATCGCAGACACAGGCTTGGGCTCGAGCACAGCCGATAGACATCAAAGACGCCCTTGCGGTCGGGCCGAGCGCATCTGACACTTACCTCCTCTTCTGCAAACCACTTCATGATGTGAGGAATCTGCTTCCAACCGTTCATCGTCTCCTGGTACTCCTGTTGTGCCTTGAGAAGCATCAAGTCGAGCACTGCAAGGTCGCTCACCGTCTTGTTCTTCTCGAACTGCGTGCGGAATTTGGCACGGAGTGTGGAAGGAGGCACATCGAGCGCGTACAAAGCGCAGATCTCGGGGGCCTATGCGCGTTTCGAAGCGAATGCAAGATCCAGAGTCAGCAAGACGAAAAGGATCCGAGAGGAGCTCGGGTACGAGAAATTACTCACCGATCGATAGAAGTTGCGGTACAGCGCTGTGGATCGCTTTCGAGCCTCCTCGAGCGTCCTAGAGATGGCTGTGGTCTGAGCCAAGCGGCTTGGGATCGTCGTCATTCTGTTGTTTGATTGCGAGGGGGTCAAATGGAAATGCCGAGCGTATCGATGGGTCAGATTTGCTGATCTTGGTCGGTTCTGGTGCAGACACAGTGTTTAAGCGGAAAGAGTGTCTTGTCCGCGGCCGTTTGAGGAGATCAAAACCTACGTGATGAGTGATGTGGAAGCGCGATGTCGAGACAAGTCAAGATGGCGGGGCAAGAGCGATATCAGAAGATCAACAGCCGACGAATCTCCAGAAAGGGTGGAGACGAACCTCGTAGCGGGAGGAGCGTGCATGAACACAAAGCCTCGAAATTGATCGTCTCCGGAACTCGCGACTGTTTTCTCGCACGATTTCAGCTCCGAGTTTTTCCGTGGTCTAACATGCAGATAAAATGTCACCGAGACTTGGCAGCGTGGAGGCTTTGCTGTGACTTCACTTACAGCGAACAGGCCACGCCTCGAAGGTGTTGCAATCCCGCGTTGACTTCAGGGTGCAGCAAAGCAACACCTCCCACGATCCTCTTCCGAAGCATCTCTACCACAAAGGCATCCCGACCGACTCCGCCTTCTTGGACTGCACTGCACGAGGTCAACATGACCAGCCCTGACTCCTGAGACGCGACCACCATTTGGAGCGCCTTCCGTGAATGTCGTCCAACCGGACCGGCCGGCCCTCTCGCTTCTCCAACGACGAGAGCAACAAGCTCGACGGCGCATACCCGCTCCAGCCTCTCAACACAAACCACACCATGTCGACCGGGCGCAGCTCTCCTGCACCATCCTACCATTCGCAGTCAGAGGCCGGCTTCGCAGCGTTTCGCTCGCGCAATACACGATCCAGATTCAGCCGCTTCGGTCAGAACAACGCGAGAGACTCGGACGAGCAGCAAGGCCTGCTGCAGGAGAGCGATGACGAGAATGCGACCGGCTCGAAGAGACCAGGACTGACGCCGCGACAGTCCGAAGACCATCGCAGACAGTATGGTACCCATAGCGATTCTGATAGCCTCCCGCCGCCATCCGCCACTGTCGTACAGCTAGGTTCGCGCAGAGCCGGGTTCATCGCTTCGCTCTTCGCACCAAAAGAAGGCGCGTCCCGCGATCTGAGCAGGACCATCAGCCTCGGCGATCCGGATCGAGTCCGTTCCAAGTATCCCGCCAACGTCGTTCGCAACCAAAAGTACAATGTCATCAGCTTCCTGCCCAAGGTGCTCTACGAGCAGTTCAAGTTCTTCTTCAATCTATACTTTCTACTAGTCGCGTTGAGTCAGTTCATACCCGCCCTCAAGATCGGCTTCATCGCCACCTACGTCGCCCCTCTCGCATTTGTCCTCTGCATCACTATCGGCAAAGAAGCCATCGACGACTGGGCAAGGTACAAGAGAGACCTCGAAAGCAACAGCGCTCCTTACAAGCTGCTCGTTCCCAACCACTCGGCCATCGCCAAGGCGCAATCACGTCTCGCAAGAAAAGCTCCTTCGAACAAGCCTCTTTCGCTCGGCAGTGATCTCGGCCAGTCCAGGGTCGTCCAGATACCGAGCAGCAAGATCAAGGTCGGCGACTTGGTGGTGCTCGACAAGAACCAGCGCGTACCTGCAGACATGGTCCTGCTGCAGACCTTTTCAAACGACGCGACTATCGAAACAGGAGGCGGCTCAACTGCTGCGACACCCGCAGATGATAGCACACAGTTCGTCCTTGGCGAGGACGAGGATGATGAAGACGACAGGCAGCACAACGGCGAAGCGGCGGCTCAAGAGTCAGGCAAGGTGGGAAACACCTCGGCACAAGACTCTGGCGCAGAAGGCTCAAATGGCAGTTGTTTTGTTCGTACAGATCAGCTGGACGGAGAGACGGACTGGAAGCTCCGCGTTGCTGTCGAGCTCACCCAACGCATGCCAACTGACGACTTGGCCGTCCTCGGCAATCGAGCGGTCGTGTTTGCAGGTCCACCGATCAAAGACATCCACTCCTTCCTCGGCAACATGACTTTGCATCCGCCACCAGAGGATGAATCAGTCACGCCACCACCACCAACGTTACCTCGATCTGGGCCTACAGTGGGAGATCTGCTCGGCGTGCCGACGGACGCACCCGATCAGAATCGCAGCTCGTCCGACTCGCAACGACCCGATACGATTATCGCCATGAGCCAACAACCTCAGGTGGCTCCTTTGAGCGCAGAGAACGTCTTGTGGGCAAACACCGTCCTCGCTGCAGGAACCGCCGTCGGCGTGGTCGTTTACACGGGTCGAGAGACCAGAGCCGTGATGAACACCTCCTATCCTGGCACGAAAGTCGGGCTTCTGGACTTGGAGATTAATAGGTTGTCCAAGATCCTTTGCGGTGTCACTTTTGCACTTTCCGTCGCCCTGGTCGCGCTCAACGGCTTCAAGGGAGAGTGGTGGGTCTACATCTTTCGTTTTCTCATCCTCTTCTCATCCATCATCCCCATCAGTCTCCGCGTCAATCTCGATATGGGCAAGACGGTGTACGCCCGCCAGATCATGCACGACGACGAGATCCCCGGCACGATCGTGCGCACCTCGACGCTGCCCGAAGAGCTGGGCCGCATCGAGTATCTCTTGTCCGACAAGACGGGGACACTGACGCAGAACGAGATGGAACTCCGCAAGCTTCATATGGGCACCATGAGTTACGGCTGGGACAGCATGGACGAAGTGGCCTCGCAACTCGCTACGGCGTTGCAGCAGCAGTATCACGGCAGCAACGCCCAACCTTTGAGTCCGACGGCCGCGCAGCCGGCCATGTCGCTCGCTACAGCTGGAGCCATGCTGGCCGGTCGTGGTCGTCGCGACATGAGCTCTCGTGTCAAGGACGTCGTTCTTGCCCTGGCATTGTGCCACAATGTGACTCCGGTGCTCGAGCTCGACGGCAGCATCACGTACCAAGCCTCTTCTCCAGACGAAGTCGCCATCGTCCGCTGGACCGAGTCGGTCGGGCTCTGCCTCACGGCGCGTGATCGCACCTCCATGGCGCTGCGCGCTCCGGATGGCTCTACGTTGCACTTTGACATCTTGGAAGTTTTCCCCTTCACCTCCGAATCGAAGCGCATGGGTATCATCATTCGCGAGCGAGCCACGGGCGAGATCACCTTCTACCAGAAAGGTGCCGACGTAGTCATGGCCAAGATCGTCGCGCAGAACGACTGGCTCGACGAAGAATGCGGCAACATGGCCCGCGAAGGCCTACGAACGCTCGTGGTGGGACGCAGGCGGCTGACGCAGGACAACTGGCTTGCGTTCGAGCGAGCGTACAAGGCGGCTCGGGTTCAGGTCGAGGATCGCAATCAGGCGATGGCGACAGCGATCGCAGAGCATCTCGAAAACAATCTCGAGCTGCTCGGTCTGACCGGTGTCGAGGACAAGCTGCAGGAGGATGTCAAGATGACGCTCGAATTGCTGCGCAACGCAGGGATCAAGGTGTGGATGTTGACGGGAGACAAGATCGAGACGGCGACGTGCATCGCCATTTCGTCCAAGTTGGTTGCACGTAACCAGTACGTGCATCAGGTGGCGAAGCTTGGCACGCCGGATGCGGTGCGTGACATGCTCGATTTCGTCCGCACCAAGCTGGACTGCTGTCTTGTGATTGACGGCGAGTCGCTGCAGGTGTGTCTGGATTCGTTCAAGGACGAGTTCATCGAGTTGGCGACGCAGCTTTCGGCGGTGGTGGCGTGTCGATGTTCGCCGACGCAGAAGGCGGATGTGGCTCGACTGATCCGCACGCACACGCGCAAGAGGGTGTGCTGCATCGGGGATGGTGGCAACGACGTATCCATGATCCAAGCTGCCGATGTTGGACTGGGGATCGTGGGGAAAGAAGGCAAGCAGGCCTCCCTTGCAGCCGACTTTTCCATCACGCAGTTCAGCCATCTGACCAAGCTTCTCGTCTGGCACGGACGCAACTCATACAAACGTTCGGCCAAGCTCGCGCAGTTCGTCATACATCGTGGTCTCATCATCTCGATCATCCAAGCCGTGTTCTCGTCGATCTTTTACTTTGCCCCCATCGCGCTCTACCAGGGTTGGTTGATGGTAGGTTACGCGACGGTGTACACCATGGCACCCGTGTTCTCCCTCGTACTCGACAGAGACGTATCCGAGGACCTAGCTCTGCTCTACCCGGAACTCTACAAGGATCTCACCAAAGGTCGATCACTCTCTGCGAAAACCTTCACCACCTGGCTCATGATCTCCACCTACCAAGGCGGTGCCATCATGATCCTCTCGCTGCTGCTGTTCGAGAACGAATTCCTCAACATCGTCTCCATTTCGTTCACCGCTCTCGTGGTCAACGAGTTGATCATGGTCGCACTCGAGATCACCACCTGGCACGTGTACATGATCTTGTCCGAGATCGTCACGTTGTTCTTCTACTGTGTTAGCATCGTCTTCTTGCCAGAGTTTTTCGATCTGGCGTTCGTGTTGTCGGGGAGATTCGTTTGGAAGACGGCGGTGATTGTGGCGGTGAGTGGGCTGCCGTTGTATGTGTGGAGGGAGGTTAGGTTGCGGTTGGCTCCGCCGAGTTATTCAAAGTTGGCGATGGCGTGATGGGGACGGAAGCAATCGATGGACAGTCTTAAGGGCAGGAGACAGTTTGTGATGCAAATGTGTATGTGGTTGAGATGTGATTGTGATGTGCGTGCAACGTCTATTCGATACCCCATTTTCCAACCTCCTCCATAGCTCTCTTATCACCATCCCTGACACCTTCTTCCTTCAACACATCCGCCAGTATATGCCATGGATCCTTACCACCACCGAACTTCAAACACTCCTTCTTGAACAACTCCCCCTTCTCCCTATCCAAGGGATCCTCGGCGAACAATCGATTCCACACTTTGCTCGCAATCACCCGATCCAGCAGATACGAGTAGTAGGTACTACCATACCCGAACAGGTGTCCGAATCGAACCTGCGGGAACGCTCCCTCGGTGTACGATAGAGAGGATGCTCCGGGAAGCTGCATCTCAGAGTCGAGGGAGGCGTAGGTGGAGGTGGACGAGAAGGTGGGGGAGGCGGCGAGGGGAGAGTGGTAGAGTTGATCGAGTCGGGCGAGTAGGATCTGGTGGTAGGTGTCTAGGCCTTCGAGAGATTTGGAGGCGGAGAGGTGGGCGGAGAGATGCTCGAAGGGGAGAGAGGCTCCGGTGGAGTGGTGGCGAGCGAGGATGGAGACGACTTGCGGGGAAGAGACGAAGTGTTCCATCAGGATGGATGGTAGCTCGACAAAGTCAGTGGCGCATCGTGTGCCGGATACGTTGTGGTACGATGTTCGACCGATCATCGAGTGGATGGCGTGACCCATCTCGTGGAACAGAGTCTCGACTTCATGCCATCCCAAAAGACACGGTCCTGAGGCACCGTTTCCAGGTCGAGCGAAATCGCACATGAGAACGACAACCGGTAGTTGGTATCGTCCTGCTCGCTCCCGCTGTTCAAACGTTGGCGCTTGCAGAGGGTTCCCGTATCCCTTTCCTCCGAGATCTTCCGGGTTGAGCGCGCGACCATCCTCAGCACGTCCATACTTGAAGTCACCGGCTTCATCGTCCTTGTCCACTCTTCTCGAACACCTCACAGTGTAGTGCGCTGCTCCGCCAGGTTTTCCCTCTCGACTCCAAAGATCCGCGTAGATGGTCCCGATCAATCCTTCCGCAGATCCATTTGTCCCCTTCGCCCCCTCGCTCTCATCCAACACCTCCACCTTCATCACATCGCCCGCTCCTTCGCTCCACACCTCTCCCGGTGCAACCATGCTCGCTCTAAACCTGATCCCGTACAGCGCCGAAAACATCCTCGACAACCCAGCGAACACGGACCCCACACTCAGATACGGCGAGAGAGGCTGGACGCTGCGCAGCGACGGTGAGCGGAAATGCTGCTCGGTGTACATGTCTCGATCCCAAGGTGCAAAGTCCGGAAGAGTCGGGTTCGGGTTGAACATGGAATCGGGTTTGCTGGCCGTGGTGACGGACGAAGTATGCTTGAGATGTCGAAGCTTGTCCAGGTCTTGCGAGGCGCGTGGGCGATGATGGTCGGTGAGGGCGCGGAGGAATTCCTCGACGTTTTGCGCTTCTTTGGCCATCTTGTCTCCAAGCGCCATTTCGGCGTAGGAAGCGGCGCCGGTGAGGGTAGCTAGCTCTGCACGCGCTTTGAGGAGTCGTTCTAGTCGTTGGACCTGAGCTTGACTGCCGTAGTTGGCAGCACGGAAGGCGACTTTGCGTGCTCTCTCGTCTGGTGCGTACTTGAGAAACGTCTGGAATACCCAAGGTTGATCCGCAGCGGAAAAGGTGAGCAGACCATCGCGATCTGTAATCGCGCTTGCTCGGATAGCCTTTAGTACCGTAGGATTGACCTCCTCCAACCAATGAGTTGGCACTTCGACCGTATCCGACTTGTCCGCATCTGCTTTGGCACTTGCATTCTTGGCAAAGTCGTCCGAAGCATCATTCCCTGCAATGTCCTGCAGAAACCCACGACCGAGAACCAAAATCTCGTCGCTGAGCTGCACGAAACGTTCCCTCTCAGCTGGTGGCAGGTGAATTCCAGACTTTTCAAAGTCTCGCAAAAACACCTGCGCTACAGCGGTCGCCTCCCGCGAGAGCTTCCCAGCGATCTGCTGATTGGACAGGATGCTCTTGAGCACGTTGTATAGCCCAGTGTGGGTGTTGAGGACGTTCATGTAGCCGCATAGATACTCGTACGCTGCGTTGGCTGCTTCCGCCCACTCGGGGTCAGGATGGGCGTTGCGTACCAGCTCTGCCATGTCGATCACTCCACAGAGAAGATCGCTGAGCCGGTCGAGGTTGCGTACGACCTCGCTGAGTTCTTGGGCCCCATCTGGTGTGCTGGCGTCGGCGGAACTGGCACGGTCGATGCGATCGACAAGAAGTTGTGCTCGTGCGAGTGTCTGTTGAGCGAGCACGAGGAAGTTCTGTGGCGAAGTGAGCGATGGAATCTCGAAGAGACCTGTCGATGGTCCGGAGGAGCGAAGGTGGTTGGCGGACGAGGACGAGGGCGGCGCGTCGAAGAGAGAGCGGAGCTCATCGTTGTCCTTTTCATGATCTGGCTTTTGTGCGGCTAATGCTGGACCGGTGGAGACGGATCGCTGCACCCTTCGCGTAGCTATCGATGAGCTGAAGGGCCTAGCTGGGATGATCTTGTTCGGCGAAACAGCTCGGGTATGGGACATGAGACTTTGGTCTGATAGGAGCATTGGGAACCGAGACGACCCTCTCGCTAGAATCTGTCGAGCTGAGCGAGCGACTGAAGCGGCAGCACGGTGCGCATGCTTCGACGTCGACGCCATCGTTGCTGTGCAGCTCTCACGTCAAATAAGTCGATGAAGGTGCGGTGTCAAAGCAAGAACAAAGGTGGCTGAACGGTGAAAGTGACACAAACGAGTTCTTCTATCGCCGTGATGTTCCGGCGAATCGGAATCCGGATCACAAATTTGCCGACCCAAATTCCGAATCTCGATTCGAGCGTACTCCCGATTAGCACCGATTTCTTCCATAGATTCCGCCATGACCATGCTCGAGTCGCTCTAGTTGGATTGAGGCAAGAGGCGCCGGCCATCTCGGTACAAGTGAGCAGTTTCGCTTAGGACGAAAAGTTCCTGCATCAGCAGCTGAAGCAAGGCATAGGCAAGAAGACAACTGTTACCTGTGACTAAGGCACCATCCATTTTTCGAGGGTCCACGGTGAACACGCCAATCGATGTGACATGTCAAAAACCGCCGCCCGCCAAGCTGCTCAATTCTGCCATTTAACATGGAAGCTCGCACAACTCCTCCTGCATCGCTGCTTGTAGGCAGTGCTCTGGGTCGCTCATCTTCATGCTCATCTTTATGCTTCAACATCCAATCGAACACTCACTGCTACTGCACTGGCCAAGCAGATACAGCAGGGTGCCGCCATGGACCGTGAATCTTTGGCTTGCATGGAAGGTCATGCCCCGTTGTGTTCCTGATCTCGATGCTGTCTGTCTGCGGATGCGAGTGCTTGGCCTCAAAGTCTCTGAAAGGTGGTCAAATCACCCATCAGGGTGAGATCGTGCTCGCCGATCAATGTGCCTTACCTTCTCGCCTCCATCATCCCTTCGATCACCCACCCCCTCTCGCTTTCCGTTTCATTCCAAAGAGCTGTGCTCTTACGGGTCCATCCGAGCCCTTTTCTGTTCCTACAAACGCGAACCTCGACTTCTCAGATCGTCTGGACGAGCTAACAACGTTGTCGAGACCTTCGTGCTGCTTTCTTATCCCTTCTGAAATCCTCTGTCACATTCCCCGGTCACGGTTCCTCGTCTCGTTTTACAGAGACGACTTGCGCTCCTCCACCATACCCACCCTACTCATAAATTTGGACGATGCGATGGCAGCTCAGACGCGACAGCCAAAGCATGCAAGGCGAATCAGCCCATCGATTCGCTTCCAGCCTCAAGAGCAAGAGTTCTGCGTCGAGGAGACGCTGGCGTCTTCCTCTCGTGTCACTCTCTGTTCGCAACCAACAACATCAACAACGACAAAGAACACAGTTCGCGCTTCCACCTTCGCGCGTCAGCAGCAGCACCTTCCTCCTCGGACAAAGGCAGCAAGCCCCAAAAAGAAGGAGACTACAAACATCAAATCGACGCCGAAAAGAGGCATGTGGATGCTGCGCTCGTTCCTGGTTCTCGTTCTCCTCGTCCCCTATGTCTCGGCGCTGCCAAAGGTCGTACCAGCCACTCGACGATCAACGAGCCTTGACGGAGCTTCAGCTCGAGACGTTCTTGAATCCCGACACAGTCACAGTCAACAAGCGCGACCTGGCTACTCAGGCGTACTTGCTTCAGCTCAATCGGGACATTTGGATCGAAGTGGCTCCCCAGGAAAGCAACGGGACTCTCAATCGAAAGCCTTCTCTACCAAGTCTCGTTTGCGAAGAGCCAATGTCTTCCCCACTGTTGTAGCTGTCAACTCTACCGCCTCCCCACAAGACTCTGCCAGCACGGACGATCGCACTCTAACCATTGTCTTTGAGCAGAGCAACGGTACCGAGTCCAATCTGACCGTCGCAGCTCCTCCCACCAAGCGCTGGGGTCAGACGGCCACCTATCTACCAGGTCACAACGTGGTCGTAGTCGTCGGCGGACAGACAAGCCTCTCTGGAGCTATCACCAACGATGTCTACGCCCTCGACGTTTCGGAGCTTTCTTGGGCCAACATGACCGGCGTCTCTGCCGCTCAGAAGTGGCAGAGGCTGTCCACAGAAGGTTTGCCCGCACATGCCTACGCCGCGGCTAGCGCTGTCACGGACGCCGCCAAGGGAACAGACAACCTCTGGATCGTGGGTGGTGTCACAGAGAACTGCGCAATGGATGCTCCAGCATACGTATGGTCGGCGCCCGCTGGAAACATCACCGCTGGAAGGTGGGCCGCGGTCTACCCGGACAATGGCGTTGCCCCAAGCCGACGACGCGGCGCCAAAGCGGTGACTCTGTCGCCTTCGGCCAACGCCACCGCTTCGATTATGGTCTCGGGCGGCACTTTCGACGCCACAACGTGTGCATCCACCAATGGCACGTACCAAGGCATCGACATGTGGAGTCAATCCTCCGTTTCTCTCGGATCCTTCTCGTCGGCGAACTCGACGTCGACCTCCAAATCGATCGAAACAGCCCACATCGGCGTGGACGTGACTGGTACCGCCTACGCCTCGATCCAATCGCTTGCTCTCGATCAACGAATGCACGACTTCTCCCTGACCGACTACACCACCGCTGTTCTTCCCGCAAATGGCACCTGTGGTGAAAAGGTCCTCTTCCTCGGTGGCAAAGACCAGTCCGGTCGCATGGCTCGTCTCGACAAGTTCTGGGCTCTCGATGTCGCCACGGGTGACTGGGAGAGCTGGAATGCCACAGGACTCATTCCGTCCGGTCGTATGGGCCACACTGCCGTCGTCACCTCTGACGGCAAAGTGCTCTTGCACGGAGGATACCTTCAGGATCCTTCGCAGTTCAAGACGAACAACGATCCGATCGGCGAAGTCTTCATCTTGGATCCTCACCAAGCACCGGCCAGGTGGGACGCGGCCTCTTGGACGTCGGAGAGCTCGAAACCTCCCTCGGTCGCTTACCACTCGTCGGTGATGGCGGGCCAGGTGATGGTGAGCAGCTTTGGAAGGGTCAGCGATGGTCCATCCTTTGCCGGACAGAGCTTTTTGAAGAGCGACGAATCGACAGCCTCGCCAGTATACTATTTGGACACTAGCACGATGCAGAATGCTGGTGGCTTCACTTGGTCCACTTCGACAGCTGGCGTCGCTCAGGCGAGGCAAGCTGTGGCTGCCACCGTCGGTGCTGCGGATGCTGCTGCTGCACCCGTCGCTCCTGCACCGGCGCCATCTCCAGGCGCATCTTCTGCTCCCACTGCGTCTGCCTCTCCCTCGGTGAAGCCAACGTCGGAAGTCGCTGCCCCGACTTCCTCCGCAGCTCCATCTGACACCCCTGCTCCGCCCCAAGACAACCAATCTTCTTCAGGTTCCAACCACACCGGCGCCATCGCAGGCTCGCTCCTCGGAGCAGCCGCCATCGCCGCCGCCATCGGTGGAATCTACGCCTATCGCAAACGCAAAGAGGCGGAGGCCTACAATCTGGGTCGTCAAGAAGGTCGCGTTAACGATCTGGACCGCTTCCATCGTGGTGGCAAGGACGAGGAGACGCCTTATGTATCGAACCTCCATCTGAGTGAGATGCACAACATCCCCGCTGCAGCGGCTGCTGGTGCGGCTGCCGGCGGCTGGGGTGCACGTCTGAAGCGAGCTGCCAGCGGTTTGACCAAAACTTCTTCGGCCGCGGCAGACGTGGGAGAGGACAAGTACACCGCTTCGCCAAAGGATCGAGTCACGACGATGCGAAGCACGCCTCCACGTGCTGCGACCGTGAAGCAGAGGCAAGCGGTCATCGAGGACTCGGAACTCCCGGATGACTTTATCACCTCTCTCGTGGTCGCTGACGACGAACCGGTCGACGGCTCATTCAGCCGCTCCGCTATCGTCCTCCCCACCACCATCGACGATGACGAGGAAGAGAAGCACGTCATGATGCACTCCAACATCTCACGCGCCTCCCTCAACTCCCTCGGATCGGGAAGCGCAGCTGCAGCCTCTCACTTCTCCTACCCCTACCTCTCCGGAATGCACCGTGGCTCCTCCCCCCACTCGTTCATCCCTTCTATCACCACCACCACCTCCCCTCCCGCGAACACTACCCAGCGAGTTCGCGTCATCCTCGGGACCCCCGACAGCACCGCGCTCCACCTCTCCCCCGGCGACCACGTTTCCCCCTTCCACCTACCCCAAAACCCCTACACTTCGCCAGAAAGCCTCTGCCTCGACTTTGACTCGGACACGACCATCGCTTTCGACGGCGTCTCCTCCCCCACCGTCCAGGAAGTAGCTCGAACTCCGCTGTTCCCCTGGTCGACTCCCGTCATCGCCTCGCCTGCGCCGGCCAAGCTCAACACGGAGAGGACCATGCTCAGGTCGAAACCGACCATTCTGCACGTTGCTAACAAGTGATTGTGGAAGAGCCTTCGTTAGATTCCCTTGTCACTGTTTTGTTGTTGTAACTGTTGTGCGTTTCTGTCAAATGCATTGCCATTGCTATCGTGCCTATGAGCGTTTCGTTTTGCGTGTTTCGTGTGGTTGACCACGAAGTGAACGTAGTGCTTTGATCAAAGCTTTCCTCTCGAAGACCACGATACTGCCAACCACTACGGCTAGACAGCCACTGGTCAATCCCACTGTTGGTGCAAGCAAGTTCAACGCTTGTATCCTTCCCGACTCTGCAGCCGACACCAACTGCTCGTCCATCGGCATGGTCCTCGGCACTGCCACCCTCAAAACCGCCGCTACACTCCCCAGCACCGCCAGCGTAATCCTTCCCGGCAGCGCAGCTTTCGCACCCAACTCTCCGTCTCCTCCAAAGTACACCCGTAAGAACTTCCAACACCATCCCGCTCTCACCGCTAGACTCACTGCATTCGCCCACACCAATCCTGTCTTTCCCACCAGCCCCTCCACCACTTTACTCCTGCTCATCACCAGACCTCCTATAAAAGTCGCGCTGGCAGTAAACAGAACCCGATTGTACCGCTGGATCTCCTCCTTCCTCGCGACGCTCTGAACGAACCCTTCCACAATCCCGTTCAACCCCATGATCGGAAGGTACCACGTATACGCGGCCAAGATATCCGGAGCGCTCGTCTGCAACGCCCACCTCTCCCCCGCCATAACGTACAGAAACGTCTTGCTCAGCGGTCCTCCGAACGTCACCATCACCAACCCGAGCAGGAAATGCATCTTGAACAACCCACCCAGCATCTCCCTCACCCTACGCTTCCTCTCGCCACCGTCTTGCGTCAGCTCTGAGCTAAACACGATCCGACACGTCTCCTCCACCGGTTGAAACAGAATCCTCGCCACCAGCGATCCGTAGTTGCTGGCGAGGGCGTAGCCACCCTGATCTTCGAGCGAAGAGTACTTGGCGATGGCGAACTTGTCCGCTTCCGTCAGACAGTGTTTCAGCACTCCCTGAGATGACATTGTGGCGCAGAGGGAGAGCGTAGGTGTATCAAAGTATCTCGGGGGAGAGACGGGGTCCGACCGGGGGACGTAGAGGTCAATGGTGGGGGCAATACCGTATTCGCGGAAGAAGAAGAGGAGTAGGACGAGGAGCGTGACGATGCTGTACGTGGCTTGTCCGATGCCGAATGCGAGGAGCGCGGTCGATCTTTCGTCCTCGACCCAGCTTTGAATGAACGACGGTGTGCTGAAAAGAGGTAGGAGGATGATCGTTGCGATGGTAGAGATGGTCTTTGCCAGAACGGCGATCCCCTCGGCTTTGACCCTCCATGTGGGACGACCAAGTCTGACTGCGCGGATGATCAACGGTTCGTACACGAGCTCGCTCAGCGCTCCGAGTGCGTACAGCGCGATGCTGACGTGAAACGATGGCAGAGATCGCATCGCCAGCGGCGAGATGTATCGGACGTACACCGTGCACGCGATCGCGGTCAACGTGAAACCGATGGGGATGGGTAGCAGCGAAATGTTGTGAATCGAATTTGACACACCTCTTCGAACACGACTCGACGTAGCCACAGCTTTCGAGCTGGATGCAGAGGAGCCAGGCTCGTTGCGGATGAGTATCGTTCGAAATGCATCGCGAGACACGAACAGGATGGTGGAGATCAACAGCTCGAGCTGGATGTTGGCGAGACCGAATACGCTAGGAGAGACGAGCCGCACGAGGAGCTGGTTGAGGACAAAGGTAAGGAGACGAGAGGAGATCTGGAGGAGGATGAGGGTGGATGCCGATGAAGAAGCTGCAGATGCAGCGGGGTCTTGATGCTCGGCCATGATTGTGTGTGGGTTATGGTCGTAGCGGAAAGGCTGGACTAGGACCTTGTCGGGACGCAGAGGCCGTGGTTGGGAGGGAAGAAGAGGGTCAACCAGAGGTCTGTCTCATCTTCGACTGAGCCAAAGGACTCAAAGGATGGTAGTGAATCAGCAGAAATGTCCGTGCGTCGAAGAAGCAGAGGGAATCGAGGAGGAGGAATCCGGATCTCGGAATTCTTCTTGGACAGCTGTCAAAGAGAATCGGCAAAATTGCTTAACTCATGCCATATCTTCTTCTCAGAGCATCATCGACTGTCTCCTTCCTTCCTCAACCTATTCCGTAGAGAGAGAGAGAGCGCATTCTCCTTGCAAGCGATGTCGTTCACCGCACGCTCGTGTCGCCGCTGCGTGCGAGACCTAGCTCCACCAGCCCGTCGACGTCTACACTCCACCACCACCGCAGCCTTCACATCGACCCCATCGACCTCATCCACCACATCACCACCACGGCTACGCTTCGCACCCTCGCCCACAGGCTACCTCCACCTCGGCGGTCTCCGCACAGCCCTCTTCAACCACCTCTTCGCTCGCTCCCTCGGCGGCAAGTGGATCCTCCGCATCGAAGACACCGATCAAACCCGTCTCGTCCCTGGCTCCGTTGCTGCCCTGCAAGAGACGCTCGCCTGGGCCAACTTGCACTACGACGAAGGTCCCTCCGCCGGCGGGAGCCATGGCCCGTACATCCAAAGCGAGCGCTTGGATCTGTACCGTCACTACGCCGAAAAGCTGATTTCCGAGGGCAAGGCGTATCGAGATTTCCGCGCAGAGGTCGTCGCCTCCACCGACTCAGCCAATTTCACCAAACAAGTCCCGCTGCGAGACACGTACATCGCACCGGACGAATCCGAAGCCAAACACCTCATCTCGCTCAACAAACCGTACGTAGTCCGTCTCCGCGCTCCAACCACATCCCTCGATCACACGGACCTCGTCTACGGCTCCATCCACTTCCCCTCCGACCCCCTGCGTCACGGAACCGAAGATCCCATCCTGCTCAAATCCAACCTCTGGCCCACCTACCATCTCGCCTCCGTTGTCGACGATCATCTTATGGGCATCACCCACGTCCTCAGGGGGGAGGAATGGTTACCTTCGCTTCCGAAACATCTCTGGCTCTACCAGGCGTTAGGATTCCGACCGCCGGAATTCGCACACCTGCCACTGCTGGTCAATGCGGACGGAAGCAAGTTGAGCAAGCGAAGTGGCGATGTCAGGGTGGAGAGCTATAGGGATAAGGGGATCGAGGCGGAAGCGTTGTGCAACTTTGTCGGTCTGATGGGGTACAACAATCTGCGGTATCACGAGGGGAAGAGGAGGGAGGAGGAGGTGGATGGAGCCGGGCTGGATGTGTTGACGATGGGCGAGATGGTGAAGGGTTTTAGGATAGAGGATGTGAATCGGAGCAGGGCGAGTGTCGATCTGAGCAAGTTGTACTACTTGAACGCGAGGCATTTGGGGTTGAAGTTGGGGGAGGCGGAGGGGAGGAAGCAGGTGGTGAGCAGGATCAGGGGGAGGTTGGAGGAGGCGTTTCCAGAGGCAAAGCAGAGGTTCAAGGATGATGCGGAGGTAGCAAAGGTTGTCGAGTTGACGCGTGGAACCTGCGCAACACTGTTCGACGTACCCCAATCCGCCATACCGCTCTTCCGACGTCCCAGCTGGACCCCTCACCCTCCACCCGACACCCTCTCCCTGTTCCGCCATAGCAAACTCATCCACACCCACTTCACCCGCGCCCTCTCCACCGCCCACCAAGAATTCTCCGCCCTCCCCCCCTCCAACTGGACGCACGACTCCATCCACGCCGTCATCGCCTCCCTCCCCCGCCTGCTCTCCAACGCATCCATCCCTCCCAACGACAGCAACGCCCCGAAAACCAAGATCAAAAAAGCAGCCATCCTTGCACCGCTACGATTCGCCATCAGCGCATGCGAAAGGGGCGCACCTCTCGCGGACCTGTTTCTGTTCTTGGGTAGGGACGAGTCACTGGAGAGATTGAGAGCTGCGTTGGACGCTGTCGAGGCTGGATCGTTGAGTTTAGATTGAAGGTGTGGATTCGATGGAGTGCTTTGATGTCGATCTGCAAATTCAACCACTTCTCACAAAATAAGGCCGGGGTGTGTACATGTGATGTGCTCCGTTTTTTTCGGTAGTGTACATCGATTGCCCTTTCTGGGATAGTATACTATCTCCGCAAGCTGTGGGTATCAAAAGTGAGTGAACAACCGGGTCGCCATGTGTCCAATCAGCATCCGCTCTCATCAATGCGACGCAAACGCCTCAAACCTCGCTGGGGGATCGCCGCTTCTAGGCGAGTACTCCACATACCGTCTTGCGTCCTCTTCCAATTGGTTTGATCCCGTCTCGGACGCTGTATCCCACTCCTGGTCTCTCCTCCGCATAGGTCCATCGGAAAACATGGGCGAGGGCGTTCGGCCGCCGAGGTTCGAAACGAAGAGCGACGGAGGTGAAGTGGCGACTCGCAATTTCACGTCATCGCCAAGGTGCAGGTCCGATGTCTCTGTCGCCGCTGCGGTCAAGACGGAGGGGGGAAACAGACGCGGATCAGCTCGAGCCGCTAGCATCGCTTTGCTGACGTGCGCATCCGCCGCTGCTTGAGTCGACAGGTAAGGAAACGATGCGGAGGTGGGCATCGAGGCGAGCAGTCGTTGCTGTGTTGCAGTTGCAGGTGCTGCAAAGTCTGCGCTTTTGTTGTCGTCTGCACTAGAATGAAGTGCGGTCGCATCACGGCGGACGTTCCAACGATGACTTGGTGACAGTGGACTCTTGAGTCGTCCATCGATCTCGTACGACTGCTCGGTGGAGTGTGGAGAGAGCGGCGAGATCGGAGATGCCTGCATTGACACTGACCGTCGCTCAGGGAGCGGACGCGGTCCGTGGGGCCTGGGAGAAATGGGTCCGTCAGCCACCTTGACCGCATCAGATGCCGGCGTCGTATCGACGGGCGCTATACGAAGCCCGAGCTCCTTGGCATGGCTTTGACTCTTTCGGATCGGCGAACTGACGACAGGTGATGCGTCGGTGACTCGGACTGATTGCCTGGTGGGCGTGGCATCAACGTCGTCGACAGTCAGACGCTGCTCCGTACTGTCGTCAGGTGGGGCAGCTGCGTATGCTGCTCGCAGAGACTTTGGACGTGGGTCCTTCCATTCCTGTTCGACGTATTTGCGGCGCCAAAACTCCTTTCGGTCCGACGGCAAAGGAAGCAAGCCAGCTGGTTTGGAGTGTTCCCACACGGCGTTGGCGCGAACATTGCCCCAGTCTCGAGCGGCTTGCAGCTGTTCTTCCGTCCAGTCGTCCAGATCGACCGACTTGACCTTGGAGATATGAACACCCAACGACCGGTGCACTCCGGAGCAGCCGATGCAGATGAAGATGCAGCATGACTCACCGCCAAGCATCCACGATGCCCAACGTGGGTCACTGTCCTGGCAGTCTGCACAACGACGGTTCTCTGGTGCTCGCGAGATGTCTGCGATCTCGGCAGAGCGCGACATTTTCGTGCTGGTCGCCGTGCTTGACACGCTTGCGTTCGTGACGAGTCGATGCTTCGATGAAGAGGTCGACGAAGATGTGCCTCTCGCAGAGCCTTGGCCTTGAACGCCTCCCTTGAGCTGGCCCAGCTCGTCCACTTCGGCCGCCCCAGCGTTGTGCGAGAAGCCAGAGTGGCCGATGCCCGTGCCATCTTGAGATCCATAGCTCTTGTGGATGTTCGCTTCGATCTGCCGATCAAACTCGGCGTCTTGCTCGCCTTGAGTGGACCGAGATGAGACGGAGGCGTCATCGCTGACTCCCGTGTCGTCCCTGCGATGGGATGCTGGCGTGTCAGCCGCAGACGAGCCGAGTCCTCCCGGTCCCAGATATCCCGAGATGGGTGTCTTGTTCGAGATGCCCCGTTGGTGCTGCGACCCTCTACGCGAGGACCAGGCGGACGTCTCGGCGTGACTTTCTGAGAGAGCTGCGAGATGTCCTCCTGCTTTGACTCTGTCCTTGCGATCGCCGTTCTGAGCCTTTGCAGAGGCAGAAAGGTCAGTCATGCTTTGGCTGGAGCCCTTTGTTGTGCGATCGAGGAGCTTTCGAACGGCAAAGTCGTTGCCTTCTTCGGTGCCTGGCTCTGCCTCATCCTCGGTCAAGATGCCTGCACGCTGACCAGATCCATGGTTGCCGAATGGGGAAGCCCGAACGGCTCGGTCAAGCTTGCGCACGCTGGACGTACCATTGAGCAAGCTCTCGATGGCCTTCGAGATGGCGCGCATCCAATCGCGCATCGTCTCCTCGTCCGGAGCTTGGAAGAGGCGTCTGTTGTCGCGCGTAACGATCTCAAAGGCGAACCGACGGTCGACGCCGCGCGCTTCACGGACGGTTGCAAAGCGCAGATCGATGAGCGGATTGGTAGGTTCGAGCGCCTTGGCGGTCTTCCAATCGGCAAACTCAGAGACCTGACCGGAGCCGGAAAGCACGACCCAGCACTCGCGCCAATGTGTTGATCGACTGATGCCTCGGGGTGCATCGGCTCCAGCTGGACCAGTGACGGGCTTGGTGGAGACCCACAGCACGCCTTCTTTCTTGCGGTCGCTTCCTGGAGTTGCATTGATGGCAGAAAGAGCTGCATTGAATTCCGGTGGAACGCTCCGGTGAGGTCCATGCGTGTCATTCTCGACTGCGGGTGCAAAGATGCCCAGACCCTGCTCTGGCTTGCGAGCGCCTGAGCCTTCGTGGCCGCCTGAAGCCGTAGAGATCGATTCGTTCGTGTCCTGCGAGGCATGCCGGCCGCGCAGATCAAGCACGTCACCTGTTCTCAGTCTGCTGGATTCGTGCAATTCCGATCCTCTGCGTGGAGCGGATGGCAAGTGGTCGTATGCCCAGCTAGACGGTGCGTGGGGCCCGACGGCCATTGCCTTGCTTGAGTCAGCATGTTGACCCTTGGTGACCCTTATCTTCATGGAATGGCGTCGGCGAGGTTGTGCTACTTGTGATTGCTCGTCGACGATAGGCTCAAAGGATTCGGCTCGCTTGGCTGTAGATTCTGAGTCGAAACCTGCGTTTTTGCTCGAGGTGAGCGGAGAATTTTGGATGCCCGCAGCGAATGCGCCAAGGAAGGACTTGAACTTGCGTGCCTTGGCCGACACCGCTCCATTGACGTTGTTTGCCGAGTGCAAATCGTTGTCGGGATCGATTCGATGCGCGCCAACGTTATCGGCAACACCGTCGGCTGATTTGCCGAGAGCATGTTCGAGCAGTCTGATTCTTTCTCCTAGCTGACGTGAGCAAGCCTCTACCTCGTGCACCTGCGAGTCTGACGTTTTGAGCGCGCTTGACAAGCTTGCGTCCAAGACCGCCAGGCAGGATTTCTGTTGCTCGCTAGACCAATCAAGCTTTGCTGGAAGGTCGACAAGCCACTGTGAGAGTTGCAAAACCGACTGTGTGAGACGGGCCTCAGCTTGACCGCCATGCAATCTCTGAAGCAGGGCAAAAAGGTCGAGACGTGCTTGCTCAAAACGAAGTTCGCGCAGCTTTTGCTTTGCATCCGTACGATCATGCGAAGCGGCGAGCGAAGGGGATGCTTCGACGTGTGAGCGGCTGGCGAGCCACTTTTGAGTCGACGAATAGTAGATCTTTGACTCGTTGTCGAAGACCTTGAAGCCTTCTTGGATGACGCGGCAGAGCTCAACGATCTTAGCCAGCGGACGCTCGAGGCAGATCTCAATCATGTCTGCCTGATCTCGCTGGTGCTGCAGACTCGCGGTGCGTGCCTTGCGCAGAACTCGATCTTGCAGGCGACCAAGCGTCTCGGGTGCCAAATTGACGAGGCCATCGAGGGCGACATCGACAGCGTCTTCGGCCTCGATGAGCTTTAGAGTGCGCGCTCTCGCTTCTTGCGCTGCTCTGAGAACAGCTTTGGCAGCCTTCTTTATCGATGCGGTTCGACGCTCGAGGTTGACGACGGCAGCACGGAATATAGGCGAGTCATTGACGATATCTTCGAGCGCAAGCTCGGTGCGGTCAATCGAAAGTGGAGTGACCTCTGGTTGTGCGGACGCCGATGGGTTATCGCAGAGTTGCGGCCCGGCTCGAGAAGACACAAGAGGAGGCGACGTTTCAGATGGCGAGAGAAGGTCTGTGTCGAGGTTGAGGGCAGCTATGATGGCGAGGGAATCGGCGTGAGACATGCCTCGCTGGGTCGAAGCGCCTCCAATTGTCGACGAGAGCATGCTGCTGTGTCTGGGAGCGGAAGGTGGCAGCTGAACATAGACAGACATTGCGGCAAGGAGGATGGCTGACTTACCATCGAAGCTCAAGTCGACGAAAGCGCAACAACATCGAGCTCCGTCGTCGCCGTTGGCGCGCTCTAGCGACTTCCAAGTCCAGTCAAAGTCGCAGTCGCTAGCGCCTCTTGTGACAGTGGGCGAGAGAGGTTGATTGGACGGCGTCACTTCGACGCGAGAGATGCCTTCTAGAGCTGCTAGCTCGGGAGTTGCGATGGACGACTGAGGCGATTCGATGGCGTCGGTCAGTCTGTCCATGGAAGAAGCTGCCACAAAGAGAAGCTTAGCAGGAGCTTGTCCGGCGATGGCGGCGGCTGCGTCACTTCGATCCATGCGTGGGAAGGATGGCGATACAGGTGTAGTGCTGGATGCATCGAGTCGAAGTCGGAAGCGAAAGTGGATCTTGTGGTCTTCGGAAGTGATGTAGTTTGTAGCATTTTCAGCGGTCAAGAAGGATGCTGAGCGTGACCATGATTCGCGTGCGATCTCGGCCGGTGGTCGCACCTTGAGCAGCAGCTGTGTGGGATCGAATGTGGTGCTGGAAGGGATGCTGCTGCTGGTATTGCTGGTGAGCGTCGAGAGCGGTGCAACGAATTCGATAGGACCAGGTGCTGACGAAGCACCATCGGAACTTGTGGTGGAGGCGTGGATGGTGAGCGGAACGGAATGCGAAGCGAGACGTAGATCTCGATGAGGTAGCAATGCATATTTGCAGCTCGCATCTGCCTGGATGACGATAGTGTTATCAAAGGCGACATGATGGTGTCGTGTCAATTCGCGTGGCACTGTGGACGGTGATGGGCCGACACGCTGATGGTGCTGCTGCTCTTTTTGCAGAGACAGAGGTTGCAGAGAAGACCGCTTTACGACACGGCTGTGCGGCGATGTTGGCTTGGCATCGAGTCCGTCAGCAACACGAGCCAAAGTGTCTGCGCCATTGGCTCTTTCTATTGCACTCTGTCTGCGAGTTGCCAGACGGCCGAACTCGTTGAAAGCATCTTTGGTCCTTTGTCCAAAGTCGTGACTGAGCGGCCGAGATCGCGAGAGCTTTTGCGATGCGCTCTGATACGATGAGGGAGGTGGTGGAGGCGGATGCAGCTTGGACGTGGAGGCGTGTCGATGGTTGAGGGACGGAGGAGGCTGTAGGGTAGGGCCTGTCTGCTGCTGCTGCGACTGCGGCGGTTGCTGATGATGTCCTCCTTGTGACTGAGGTGCCGGATCATCAGCTCGGCATGTGGTTATGCATGTGGTGGCATCGACGTTAATGGAAAGTACCGAGAGTCTCTGTGGATTGTTGATGTAGATCGTGTGGCCAGGGAGCGACGAAAGGCATGACGCAGTGCGCGGAGCGGTGCTACTGCTCATGATTGAAACTTGACGTGATCGGGTGCTTGATGCATTCTCGATGTGTCGTGAGGAGCACTTGAGTCGCTATCGACAACGATGGTGGAGTACGATGTGACCAAGCCGCAAGGTGCAACGGAGAGCTTGAGTCTGTCGACGGTTGGGTGATACGGTACACCCGAGGGACCCTTTTCGTCCCACTCGCCCAGATGATGCAACTAAAACGAGGCTAGAAAATCGTGCATAAAAAGCGAGCTTCTCTACTCCACAATCAGAACTCAGAGACCAACACGCACACACCCGCGTTGGCCATTGTGCCATCACGCGAGCGCGGCGCCAGACCTGAGACAGGGGTCTCAGCAGTGCACAAAAAGCATTCGCTCACTGTCGCTTGCAAGCGCACACGCACAGTGTCAAAG
Source organism: Pseudozyma hubeiensis SY62 (assembly GCF_000403515.1). NCBI lineage: Eukaryota > Fungi > Basidiomycota > Ustilaginomycetes > Ustilaginales > Ustilaginaceae > Pseudozyma > Pseudozyma hubeiensis. Next base: position 227,014 of record NW_012133840.1, read on the forward strand.
GGTCTCACTCTCCTGGCATTCGACTGCTTCTCGTAACGGTGTCGATTGCTGCCATTTGCTTCCTCCTCTTTAAGGGAGAGCTGGCAACGAAGGCGCGGAAGAGCCGAAGCAAGGGCTCTATCGGGAAGACACAGGATCGGTTGCGGCCACTCGTGCGAGGTATCTGCTGCAGAGCTTGCGCACCAAGCTTCGGTGTCCTGGAATGATTGCGCTTCAAGGCTTCGGAAAGCAAGAGCGCCCGCGCCGTCAAGACGCACGCTCGGCGCATTGGGATCGACCAGCTTACCTTGCTTGAAACGTGGAGCGATCGCGACAAGAACCAATGTCGTCGCTGAACCCGCAACACGAGCGCCTGAAGCTAGTGTGTAGCTGAAGTCGGGCCGAGAACGAGAGAATGACTGGCAAGACTTGAGCTGGATTCGCACCTGGTATGTGCGCTCTGTTCAGTCGGTGGCGCATCATGCGGGAAAATTCCTCCCTGACAACTTTTCAGTGCCGCTGCTATGCGGAGAAGCCGATCCCAAGATCAGCCTTGAGCATCTTGACACGCACGGTTTCTGCGCCGTCTGCCCATCCGAGTGGGTAGAGTTGACCACAGTCTCGTCCATTCGGCACCGCTTTGGGATCGTCTCGGTCTCGGTTCCAAGGTAAGCAGAAACATCCATCCAACCACGTGTCCGTCCTTCGTCCTCCTCGCACTCCAACGCCAGAAAGGCAATCAGGGAACAGTAAGGCGACACGGTTGGCTTTCCGCCGCAGAGAAAAGCTTCCCGTGCTTCCTTCAGCGGCGTGCGAATCGCGGTCGACATTCTATCGCCGCTTCGGAGCGTCTCTGCAAGGAGGGTCGCGACTCTCTCCGACGCAGTGAGTGTATATGTGTGTGAGTGTGTGGCGGTGCCTGAAACTGCAAGAGTGGACTCGGCAGAGCCGAGAGAAGCGAGCAAGGGTCCGGAGAAGCGCGCCTGTTGAGCTCTTTTTTTCCGTGGGCAGAGCCTCGCTTGGACTCGTTTCTTCCCGCAATTGGGTCGCGTTTCGAGGTCCGCCAAGCATTGCACTGTGCCGGCCTTGGTAATGCTTCATCCTTGTCTTTTCTCGTCTCGTCGGTGCGGAGGCAAGCGTCGGCGAGTCAATGATGTTCTCTTTGCCCATGGTGCTTGTGGCTGGGAAGAGATTGCTTTTCCAGCTGTTCGACGACGATGCTGAGACGGAGTGGCGTAGCACGGACCTGTTTCATCGACACACAAAACCCCACATTTTTCTTTTCGCTTCGTGACAAGGTTTGGCTCTCAGGATGCATGCACCTTGACCCATCATCTTTGTGCAGCTGGAGCTCGATCCCACCATCTCGATTCAAAAGAAAGGCGGGTTGAGCCAGGCTTGAATCTGCGGTGCAGCTCATCAAAGGTAAAGAGGCACAACCCCCACCGGAGGGGATTCGAGCCTCAAATTCGGAAGGGGCGGAGCCCAAAAGCCAGCAAGGTGACCGGGACAGCCGCTGCTGCCGCACTGGACTTCTGCACTGCGTTGCTGCTGCTCCGCTTCCTGCATCCATTTTGGGTGGCTGCTGACCTTCTGACCCACTTCTTGGCCCGCCATTGGCATTGTTCACACGCTGCCGTTTCATGCGTATGTCCCTCTGCCAAGATCAAGTCAAGGTGCGCGCCGGGCGAGAGACTGCGAAATGAGCCCAGACATATAAAGCGCGCTGTCTCTTCGTTCGTTCGTCCCTCCCTCACCGACCCCTGTACCTATCTTCCATAGCTCTTCGCCTTCCCCTTAGACTCCCGCCTGCCCACCATGCGCACCTTCTCCGCCACCGCCGTCGCCGGCGTCGCCGCCGCCCTCACCCTCGCCTCCACCACCTCGGCCCAACTCGATCCATCCCTGATCACCGGACTCTCCTCGTCGTGCGCCTCCGGACTCGTTGGTCTCGTGACCAACTCTAACGTCTCCTCGTGCCTCGCGCTCCCCAATGCCGTCGGAGCGCTCACCTCGGCTGGCAACAACTCGGTCGTGCCCGGTCTGCAGTCCTACCTCTCCGGATCCATCTGCGGCTCTGGCAAACCCGTCTGCTCCACCGCGGCGCTCTCCTCTGCCAACGCCACTCTCCTCCAGTCCTGCTCTTCGGATCTCTCCTCCAACAACGGCGGTAACATCCCCGCGCTGGTCTACTACTTCATCAACAGCTACGACAAGCTGCGCAACGCAGGATGCCTTCAGAACTCCCAGTCCCAGTACTGTCTCATCAACGAAATGTACGCCCTGCAGAACGCTACCGGTCAACAGATCAGCTTCAGCGGCATCCAGGGCATCCTCTCCAACGAAACCGTTCAACAGCAGAGTCTCCAAGCTCTGGCTGCTAACAAGACCGCCTTCTGTACAGACTGCACCCATGCTCTCTACTCGACCCTCTTCCCCACCAACTCGAACCAGAGGTTCATGGGCGCCGTAGAGCAGACGTGCAACTCGTCCTTCGTCGACGGCAAGATCCCCTCGTCCATCAAGAGCACCGCTCAGGGTAACTCTACCAGCACCAGCGGAAGCTCCTCCGGAAGCAGCGGCACCACCAAGTCCGGCAACGGCGCCATGGGCGGTTTCGCCGGTGCCATCGTCGCTGTCGGTTCCGCCGTCGCCGCCGTCGCTGCCGGCCTCACCCTCCTTTAGAGTGCATCTCACACCTTTCGCTCAAACACACACCTTCACTTTGCGCGTCATTTCTCTCCTTGAAATATCATCCCCTCTTGTCACGCTCACCTGCCGCTCGACTGATCACACATTGCATCGTTGCAATTATCGTCGTTGAAATGTCATCCATGCGTGTGTAGTACATGTAGGTTTCATCGGAACCGACCCTTCTGGATGAAAGTGAGATCATCGTTGACTGCTGTGGTTCAAGCCCGCTGAATGTCTCGTACTGTCCAACCCGCCAACTACCGGCTGCTACTCCTCCTCGGTCCTCGTCAGCGCAGCCAGCCCACCCCTCGCGACCCCTCCGCTCCAAACTCTCTTCAAACTCCTCACCGGATGCTCGGCCGCATCGACGAGATTGTACAGCTGACCGGCCAAGTTGCTCGAACTGCCCGCTGCTGCTGCATGCTGCGCCTCCGACGTGTTTCTCCTCTGCATCCCTGGACGATTCTCCATCCTCGACACGGGACTGTTGGGTGCGGTTTTACGGCCCCACCTCGAGCCCGCAGGTGAGCTGCTGACAGCCGCAACCGCAGGCTTCGCCGAAGGAACGTAGCGTCCGGACGAACGCACCACCCGCTCCAAACCTTCGCGCATGGGGTCGGCGTACCGGCGTGTGACAACATGAGATCGATGAACCGCGATCGCATTGGTGGTGATCGCGATGGCTCGAATCAAGCTCGGATCGACCAGCTGCACCGAGTTGCTGCCGAGCTGCGACACGGGGTGACTGTCGAACACGTCCGCTTCCTGTTTCAAGGCAGGCACATCCGTCGGATCCAACGGGAACGGATCGGGCGAGGTGGTGGTGAGTCCATGGATCAGATGCAGCGGTGTCGAGTTCGGCCCACCCGCAGCAGCAGGCGCCTCGGGCGTCACCAGCCCGTACCCGGTCTGCACGGCAGGCGGCATAGCTGCTCCCAATCCAGCAGCAAACGCCAATGCGGGCGCCCAGCTCGACTCAAAATCAGCCAAGTCCAGATTCGGCCCCAGCAGTACATCCGACAAGGGACTCTTCTCGATCGGTGGACCACTGAGACCATACTCCATCACGTAGCGGATCATGCGGCGTCCCGCGTCCCCACCTTCCTGGCTGTCGTGTGCCTGCGAGAACATCTTAGAGTAAACAGAGTTGGCCTGCACCTCGATCGCCTGTGGCGCCTCTGTCGGGTCGTTCTTGACAAACGTCGAGACCACGGGCTTCTTGTACTGCTCCAGCCGCGGATTGTAGCCCTGCGCGCCGCGCTGTGCGGTGCCGTAGCCGCCGAGTCCGTGATCGTCCATCGAATCGCGAGCCAGTCGCAATTTGGCCGCTAGCTTCGCCGCGTCGGCCGCCGTGAGACTTTGGGTGCTTGCAGTTCTTCGACGATCGAGGACCGCATCTTGACCAGCTCGATGCTGCTGCTGCTGCGATGCGTACCCTAGCGTTCCGGTGGCAGACCTCTGCGCTGAAGACAAGGGGGATGGGGTGGCGGCGCTCGAGTTGAGCGTCCTGCTAGAGCCGGCTTTGTGGAGTGTATTGGAACGGCTGTCGAGAGATCCGTGAGGCAATTGGTCGAGTCCAACGGGCGCGCTGGTGCTCGAAGTCATGGCGCTGACGCTTCGGCCGGTTCGACTTGGACCCGCCATCGGTGCTAGCATATCACCTCGGTCCTCGTGCCGCGCACCCAGACGGCCAGCCAACGCGTTGTGTGTGTCGAGCATGGGTGGTGCTGCGGACTGTGTCTCTCTCGAGAAGAGCGGAAAGCGATTGGACAAGACAGACGACTTGGATCGCACCGAGGATGGCGAAGAGACAGGCGGCATCGAAGAGCGGAGGGTGCGATTCGACGCGCTCGAAGATACTCGATGGTGACGAGTGTGCGCAACGGGATCGAGCGTGAGTGCAGGAGCCTTTTGGGACGCAGTCTTGCCGGACGAGGGAGAGGTCTCGAGGTTGAGCGACGACAAGCTTTGACCAATGGATGCGACCTCTGGTGTAGCTCGCGAGGATGATGGCTGCTGCGAGGCAGATCCAGCTGCAGCCGCATCGCCTGCGCGATCATCGACCAAGGTCCTTGAAGTGTCTTCGCGGGTCAAGTGAGCAGGCGGTGCGGCGTGCTTGGGCGAGGCGGTCTCGGCGGCAGTGTTGGCTGCACCAGGCTGGATCGATCTTGTTTCAGGCGTGCTGTGGCCATCCTCTGATTCGAGCTGTCTGGCGCTCGCTCTGGGCGTATCGGGTGGTTGTGTGAAAGACTCTTTTCTAGGATCAGGCAAGGTGGTGTTGGTCGCAGTCTGTTTGAGAGTGGCTGGACGCTTCTTGATGCCGAGCACCAAACCTTCATCGCCCGGGCTGCTGGAGGGAGAGGCCTCGGCGCTGCGATCGCTAGGGGCATTTTCCGCACTGGCACTTGTCCATCCGTCTTCGGGTTCTGCGCGCTGGCTCTTGCCTTTTCTGTTGGCTGCTTTGCGGCGCTTACCGTCATCAGCGGTCATGCCGAGGTGTGTGTAAGACTTGGAACGTTTGCTGCTGAGATGGGAGCTGCTGTCCCGTGAGCGTTGGAGACGGTCGGTTGACTTGCCACGACGCGCAGTAGTCTTTTCGTGCAACGCGTCGGCATCGTTGTCGTGATCGTCGCCGGCGGCAGGCTGTGCGGGCTGATCATCGTGGGGAGACCGATCGCGGCTGCCATGGGAAGGTGCTGCGTTGGAAGACATCATTAGGCTCGGATCGAAGCGACCACGAGCACCACCCAACCTGCTGGAAGAGCCGCGTCGCGCAAGCTGCGTCGACGAGCCCGAAGAGGTGAGTCCATGCGACGAACGGCGTCGCGACGTGGCCGCCATGCTGAGCTGACCAGGTTGAGACTGGCGATCACGTTTAGTTGCGGCGGACGACGATCATGCCAGAACTAGGCGTGTGCAAGCCGAACGCGGTAAACGGATGGACGATGTGACGCAAGGGAGGGAAGCGCGATCCGGATCTACAGATTCGGTCAGAATGGGTTATCTGCGAAGCTGGACGGAGGAGAATCGGTGCGGGGCGGGTCTCCGAGAGGACCTCCACAGCGCAGCTAGGAGTTAGGACTGCAGGGGAGGGCAGATCCGAGACCGAGATGAGAGCGGTCCTTGTGCAGGTTGTCTGCGCCGGGCGTAAATGAAACAAGACGGAGATGATGCAAGACGAGATGAAGTCAAGTGGGAGATGCTGCGAGTGAAGAGTATGGTGGAGGGAGAGGCCAAAACTGAGACTGACCGTTGTGTTCTCAAAGTCAAAGTCGAAAGTGCATCGCGACGCTGCTGGGCTGTGTGATACGTAACAGGACCAACCGAAGATCCTTGATTTCCTTGCTTTCTGCCTCGAGCCGGAGGCAGAGGCGGAGAGACACCGAGGCAAACAGGGTCTAAGCTAGCGGCTCAAGCGCTGAGAAATTTAATCGTTGATCTTACCAGCCTACTATTTCCGGCCTTGGCCTGCTGCTGCACTAACGTAGCGCGCCTTTTTAGCCTGGCAGACGGCAAATTTCCTCACATTTCCAATCAGCAGCCACCAGCTGGCCCAGCGAAGCCGGCATAACTTATCAGCCAAATCCGGTCTGTCGGCCCTCGCGCCGATCCAGCAGCCACATTTCTCGGCCTGTGGCCCGATGCAGTCTCCAAACTCCTGGACATGTTGCTCCACGGTGCAGCTTGCACAGACCACCGCTCGCCATGCTTTCTTCCCAGCTGCAGTGTCGACACAATGCAAAGACCGCAGAATTCATCGCAGCCCACACACGGTCAAGGATCATCGCCTGAGACCTACTGTATGTCGGCTTCGGTGCACAAATCGTATGAGTGTCGGTAGAAATTCGGGGGCGTTGCGGTGCTGATGGAGCGTCGTGTGACAAGTGACTTGCGCAACGGCTCGCGTGGCGAGATCCACGTGCCTGGATTTTACATCTGTCGAGGCTCTCGAAAGTATTCATCTACGCAGTGGGCGATCATGCGATCGAGGCAGGGATGCGTGAGGCAGAGCCTGCGAACGTCGTCTTGGATGCACTCGACGGCGCTTGGGTCCGGCCAGCCGAACAGTCCGTCGTCAAAGTCCTCGTCGGCTTCGTCGACCTGCTCATACATCGATGCGTCCGTCACTTCGGTCATGAGTGTCTGCGTTTGTCGTGGAGAGAGGCTCGTGGCGCTGTCCGGATCCGAAACGAGCGAGGCCTTGGCGTCTGGCGAGCAGGCGGTGGTTTCGCTGCTGTGTGGACGGATCGGATGAGCGCAATTCGGACAGCTTGCGCTGGACGATCCAGCGTTTAGACTTTGACTTCCCGATGACGGGGAGGGTTGGGGTGAAGCTGAGACGGGCTCGACTGGTTGGCGTTCGCGAGTCTGGTTGAGCTGCAACAGCTTCTCTCCGAGACCTTGACTCTGACTTTCCGGCTGTGCGTCGTCAAAGGCGATGGTTTTATTTTCGTAGCTCTTCTCTTCTACACTAGGATTGACCTTTCCATCCGTCGCTGATTTCGACGAGCTGCTTCTCTTTTCCTCTTTCGGCAAGGCTTTCCGACAAGCGTCGTGAAAGGTGCTGTCCGGCTCGATGAGCGATAAGAAGGACTCGACGTCTTCTTCTCTGTTGAACTCGAGCTGAAGACGGTGCGCCTGTAAGATTGCTCCCGAGGATGATACTGAGCTAGAGATCCTACAGCGTTGAAATGGACCCTGTGCCTCACATACCTTTGAGCTTTCGAACTCGTCAAGCATCCGAATGAGAACGCATTTGTTCTGCCGGTACACGACCACCGCTTTGAGCCTTTGCTCGCTGTGAAAGTAGGCCTTGTTGATCCGAACGAGATCGACATCCAGCTGTACGGTTCGTGAAGCACATGGGAACAAGTGAAGACCTTTGAAGTCAGTGGGCCCTGATGATAGGCTCGAGATCATGACGTCTTACCAAGAGCAAGGGTGCAGTTGGCTGATAGCCGCTTCCAAGACCGGTCGCTCCCTTCCACCCTACCCCTCCTTTCCTGCTCTCGTTAACTTGAGCAGGTCCACATTCGACTATGATCCTGAGCTGCCTATCTGCAAGCTCCTGGCTGGTCAGTGTGCTCGTCTGACCCGGAGGATCCTGCGGTAGCCGGCATTTGTGGATGGGCTTGGTGAATGTGACTTTACACCTCAAGTGCTTGCCCGAGAATAGCTGCCAATCGACATGATCGTTGTTGTTCCCATCTGCAGAAGTGCCGGCGGCGATTCGGATGTCTTCGTAACCACGCTTGAACTTTGCCAGAGTGGACTGCCAGCTGACCTGCTCTGTTGCTCTGAGCATGATAAGGAGGATGTATGAATTATCGAGAACTGTTGGCGAGGAGAGAGGAACGGGATGAGAGCATGTGGTCGAATGGAATCAAACACTCCAGAACATCATGTCGATGGAGTGAGGAGAACGCGAGAAGTGTCGCAACGCAGGTTCTCATGGACAAGTTCGGATCATCCGACCGCAAGCTTCCGGTCAGTCTGTCTTTTGTGACAAAATTTGTATTCTCAACCATACTCCCTGATCGGTCGATGCAAGCCGCTTGCCAATCACGCCCTGCATCGTCGGATACGCCGCACTTTCAGCCCTCGAGCCTCGTCTGCGCAACCACAACCTCTGAACAAGCATCTAGTGTGATCTTGCGGCTCTTCCTCATCATACCAGATTCAGATTTCGACCGAGGGCGACACGCTCTCGCTCCGTCTCTGCAGCAGGGTCGATGTGTTCGGATTGCGCTACGCACGACCTTCGCCAGCGATATCAGCCGCTGATCAGTGTCTCCACAATGTGATCCAACAAAAAACCGGTCCAAGGCGGTCTGTTCTCGCCACGGAAAGCTGCATCTGTCACCATGCGTATCTTGCGCCTGATGCTCGGCGCGTCCACTTGGCCAGATTCTTGCCACATTTGAATGTGATGGCGGATCGCCCTGACCATACCACGTACCTCTTCCACATCGTCCAAATCGCTCGCGACCATCACTGTATAGACCTCCTCGCTGACTCCAGACAGAGGCCCGGTCATGCTCGTCAAAACATGAGTGATAGTCTCCCGAACGCCCGCATTCCTCTCGAAGATCGTTTTCCCCAGCTGCTGTACTTTCCGTCGAAGGTTCGTCAGCAGGTTGGGCTGAATCAGTGCCTCTGCGTCATCGCCGAATAAAGTCTTGAGGTGTCTGCGGTAGAACTCGTCGGCGAACCTTACTTCTCTGTATGACCTCACCCGCTCTGCCCCGTCACCTGCTTCGATCCTTTGCTGCAGCTGCAGAAGGCTCACGTACGCCGGCAGCATGTACATCTTGTCCGTGACCAAGCACTCCATCGTCACTGCGCGAATGGGCGGCAGAATCGCGTCGTCGCTAGTCGAAAGCAGAGATACGCTGCGTACCAATTCTCGCTCTTTTCCGGCGGCAGCGAAGCCGCGCATGGCTTCTCGCAAATCGGCCGACCCTGGCCCGATGGACCGTATGCTATCCAGCAATAGGTCAAGCGGTGCAATTTCGTGCGAAGTCAAGCTGCGACTGCCGTGCGGATCGGCGAGGTAGTCGAGGTGCGCCGTCTTCCGCTTGACAAAGAGAGCCTGTGAGGTCGAAGAAGAGGCCTTTTGAGCGACAGACGCCGCTGCAGAGGTGCGAGCTGTCATTCCACTGCTATCGATGCTAGCTGACCAGTATCGTTCTGTCGCTGTCCGGATCGTTCCGGAAAGCTGACGATTGGGCAGGAGCAGGGGCGTGAATGCCTCTGCATCGCTTGCGACGCTGTCTGTGGTAGCAGCTGCTGCCATTGTGACAGGCAGGCTCACCAGCTGATTCGTCTCAACATCCGTAGCAATGAGCAGTCTCGGTTCGATAGCAAGGAACCACAGATGTCGGAACGCTTGCAGATGCGCACGATTGTCTCCGCTCCATCTCGGAAACGGAGGCAAGAACGAGATTAACAGGGCCGCCACGCCCAAATCTGAGGTACCCAGGGTGAAACGTCCTCCGCCGAGGAAGAGCAGCCCCAGTGCCATATGTGTCGCCATATGGCTGCCGTAACATACGTCGCCGTCGACATCACCATGAGCTCTTCGGAGCTGACGGAGCAAATCGACATCTCCACTGCCTGCTAGCACCAACGCGAGCGAGATCCTTGCTTGATCCAGTGCAGCCTGAAGGGCCGCTTTGCGAATTTTGGAGGAAAATGAGACGGCTTGCACTTTGACCTGCTTGTCGAGCTTGTGCAGTTGCTGCCAGAGACAATCACGCGCCTGAGCATCTTTGGATCCAGCGTACTTGAGTCCGATCGCAAAGCATGCCCCGGCCTCAATGTTGATCTGAGCCAGTTGAGCGGCTTCGGACGTCGACCTGCCAGCCTCTATGCGTTCCTGTAGCCAGTCCGGCAGCACGCTGTGGAGCCATCGTTTCGTTGGCTCAATCGAGTCCCACATAATGATGGACCGCGCAAGCACGTGAACGAACAGCACATCCGGTCGGAGCGTATCGAGCTCGCGTGGCGTTTGCGGAGGCGCCATGACGTCCGCGACCATCTTGGAATTGGAGCGCAGATAGATGAGACCAAATGCAAGCGCAGCTGGAGCAGACGTGAGGTTGATCTCGTAATCCGTTCCAGAGCCTCCGTCCGATCTCAGGCCGCCTGGCATCGAGAAACCAGCCTTGCTTTCCCCGTTGCCCTTGATGAGATGCGCAAGACGAGCGATGATGCGTTTGTCCGGCAGACTCTTCATGCCATCGCCTCGACCTTTGCCCAGATAGACTAGTCCTAGCGCGAGACCTGCCGAAAGAGAGTAAGCTTCTCGATGCTGCGGCTGGATGTTGGGCGTGGGAGACTCTTGTGCGCCAATCTGATCGAGCATGCGTTTGGCGGTCCAACGATGATTGCTGCCGAGGAAGACAAGTCCCATGGCGAGCAGGCCGGCTGTCTGAGTGATCGTCGACAGATTCAGTGGAGCTGATCCGGGTGGTAGAAAAGCTGTGAGCTGCATCCCGATGAGATGTCGTGCGGTCGGGTCGGCAGTGGCCACGGTCGACACGGCCATACCGAGCAAGAAGCCGATGGTCAGCAGGTTGTTGCGCATCTTGAGGTAGCGGAAGACGTGCACAGGAGTCAACGTGGGCAGCTGCTTCATCAATCCAAGTCCATACAGGAAACCAGCATGACGGGCAGTGACCTGCTCGCCCAGATGAGCAAAAATCCATTTGGAGTCGACGCTGACGTTGCCGACCAAGTTGAGCTCCAGTACCGATGCTACGCCGTTGTGAAATTCTGGCCAGTCCAAACCGGTCGCATCCGCTTTTGGATCGGGCTCGATCGTTGTGCCGCGTGGTCTCACTTTGACAGCCAAGCAGATGGACGGGATGCGCCATTTGTGCGTCGACGAGAACTGCCGCGATGTCATGAATAACATGGCTCGGCCGGGTGACAGCGCTTTGGTTCGCTCGCTGATGGCTGCAACCGCTGCATTGTGCTGCTCAGCGATGGCAGCCTCGGTCTGATTCTCGCCTTCGGCAACGTAGACGGAATTGACAGCGTCTGTCTTGAGCATGGCCACGACATCGCGCAGTCGAAAGTCGCGACTGAAAAGCTGGGCACAGATCGCATCTAAAGGTGCGTCCTCTGGAAGCGTCCTGATGAGCTGTTCTGGTATTTTCCGCGCATTTGCTGTGCTCAACGTGCCTCGCAGCGTTGAAGAGTTGAGAGCGATCTCTGCGCGCTGAACGAACTGGTAAAATTCCGCGGTCTTGCCACTCGGAGGATCGGCTTGGCAGCATCGAACTGCCTGGTACAGCGGCAAAGCTATTCCGAAGGGAAGCCTGCGCAATCGTTCCAGATCAAGCCCGTGCATAATCATGCAGTCGACTACTGCAGTCGAACGCGCTTGAGGATTGGGATGGGCCTGTCCCAAGACGAAGAATGTACGGAAGGCTGCATCCAGCATCGGGAAAGTTCGAGCCACTTCAGCAAGTTGAGCCGGTGCACCCGTTCGGACCCAGCTGTCAATTGATCCAACATGGTCGCCGCTGCCAGAGCACATGTGGAGAAGCGCCTCGTAGAGATCCTTCGGAGGATCTGGGGTGTTGCCAGTTGTGTCGTTACGCGAACCGCTCTCCAGCCCGTACCCATAGAGGCTTTCATCCGAGGCAAAACGAGTTCGAAGCGCCTCGATCCACTTCGGAGCATGGCTGCACTGAGCGAGAGCAACGGCAAGTTGTGGCACCCTGCTGGAGCCGTGTTCAGCGTTCGAAGTGTCGAGACGCATCTCCTCTGCGAACATGTACAACAATATGAGGATGTGGTACGCATCTTCCGTCGGCAGAGCATCTTCGGTCCAGGTCGGTACGTCCACGTCCGTCTTTGCAAGGTCGACGCTATCCTCGAGCCTGGTGAGACCACGCAAAAGAGTGTCGCCTTGAAAGAGACGATGAGCTGAGTCGCTGTCAACCACTTGAGCCTTATCACGCGCCGACGGAGCGAAGATCTTCTCCAGTCCAGTCCAGTCTGCGGCTATCGAAGCCTGTCCGTATTTCGACGGCGGTCCGGAACTGGTAAGGAAGCGTGCTTGAATCCACCGAGACTTGACTTTGGCGGCGAGGCGGTGGGGTAGCGTATGCAGTAGGACTCTCAGCACTCTGTTGGCGATGGGACAACTTGGACGAAAGTCGAGATGGACATTGATGCGATCTTCTGACTCTCCGGATGTAAGCTGCACACAGCGTGCATTCCCTGCCTCTGCTGCCGCAAGCTTGAGTGTGGATGGGGGTGCCGAGAATCGGCCGAGTCCTTCCTTCAGGGGCCCGAATCCACTGATGTCCAGTGCCGTCACTGTCGAGGCGGGCGGTCCAAAGTGGATCTGAAAAGTTCCGTCGGACGACTTTGTCAGAACCTCTGTCGAGTCTGGCGCCATTGTCTGTAACGGCAGGAGATCGGCGCATGGAATGGCAGCAGTAGCCTGCGCTTTGCTGGGAGCTTTGCAGAAGGGCAAGTTGCGATGGTTTTCTCGAGATCCCAGTCGCTGATAGCCGAGGCGTCGACAAAAAGTTTGGTCGAGGAGCGGTAGTGAGAGGAAGACATAGGCGGCGTCAGGATCGACACGGTCGAACGAAGCTGTGCTCACCCGCAGACCATCCAATTTTGCTCCCGAGCTGAGACCCGGCAGCTTGATCTCTTCCAAGAGGCAGACGCAGGCGAAGCTGCGGGCGAAACCATCCAAGTCGGCGATCCGAGACAGATCCGTTTGGTCGTCGTCTGCGATACCAGCCTCTCCATCAAGCGCATCCGGACCGAGATTGTCGATCGCAGCGGTGGGCAGAGCGGAAGTTAGTCGACTTGGGTCGGCGCTGGTGTCGATACGCGAGAAGTTGAGAGAGAGTCGAGGCTTGATAGCTGAACTCGAGACCCTATTCGAATTTCGAGGTCCTGCATAGGGCGTTCGTGCGGCGGCCTGTGAGCTGCGGCGGAGGCGAGCGGCTGAGTTGGGGTTGGTGGGAATGCGCATGCTGGTACCAGCGGCACCGAGCTCGTCCATGATAGTGTCATGTTGGTACGGCTGGGATTGGAGGCGAAGACCATCTGCGGTGTGTGAAATGTTGGCGAGCGTACGATCTCGAGCTTGGGCTACCTGGTCGTCCTTGCGGCCGGTTGATCTGCGGTCAGAGGTGGCGGTGTGCATAGCGCTGATGCGTCGGCTACGTCCGCTGGGATCCCTTCCCATGTTGGCGGAAGCCATGCCACTGGTGCGCCTCTCGAGGTCGATGCGGGCGCTTCTTCGGAGGGTGGATGGGAAGCCTCTTCCAAGCGCAGTGTTGACTGGAGCACCAGAGGTATCCGAGAGCGTGCGTACATGGCTTCTGGTGGGCGGCTGTTCGGCACGCTGGTTATTACTTGTAGGTGCCTGATCATGAGATCCATTGGCCATGCCCTGTTGGCCGGCCGCAGTCATGTCGAGACCTGGGTGAACGCGCGGAGTGGAAAGCAACGCCGGCGTTGCGTCAAACGAGTCAGGTCGAGCAGCGAAAGCGTATACGCGGATGGCGGAATCGCGCAGGCTCGTGGTGACAATGAACGGCGGATGGTCAGGGTGAGAATGTGTCGAGACGAAGGCGACGACCTCATCCATCTCGCCAAAGGGAGATGCAGGACCGTGCGTGACCGGTTTAGGATCGGTGGATGGCGAGATGGAAAAGGAGAGCTGAGGGAAGCGATCTACGGGAACGAGGTCGTCGTAGCAGCGCGAGAGGTAGAAGACCATGGGCAGCAGACGAGCTGGATCATGATGGATCTGGGATGCGAATGCTTGGTCGTATTCGTCGAGGATGTTGGAAAGGTCGTAGACCGAGTCGGAGGAGCTAGAGAGGTCAGGGAATGGATAGCCGGTGTTGGACGTGGGTGGCAATGACGACTCCATGGAGGGGCGTTGCAGTCTTGAAGCAATCCTTTCGTCCTCTGACTCTATCTGTCGCTGGATGAGGAAGCCAAGAGGTGCGGGGAAGGCTCGGGAGAAGCGGAAGGGAAGGTCCATGTCCACTTGATCGCCAGTGCCGGGGAAATGTATGTGTACAGCTTGCTCGAAAAATACGCATAAAGCCCTCGTTGGCGGTCGGTTGTGCGGGTCCTCGCGTGTCTTTTCGGGGGCCACCTCTACGGTATCCTGTGAACTGAGTTGAAAGAGCGTCCAGAACGACTGCAACACCGGGGAAGGAAAGGAGAAAGAGCGCACGAGCACGCTACCTCTTGTCCATGTGAGCCGGTGATCGTGCCATCGAAGCTCATCCTGAGCATTGAATTGATGGTAATTCGAGCCATCTTTGGATGTTGCTGAAGAGGAGGCAGGTGATGATGATGATGATGACGCTGCTGGGAAAGTTTCGGGACGAGGGGCCGGTGAGACTGAGAATCCCTGTGTTGTAGCTGTGGAGCGAGCACGGATCTTGCGAAGACGAGCGAGCAGCTGAGAAGGCTCTTCGATCGAGGACGTATCGCAGTTGGACACATTCGCAGGGGTGTTCGCGTTCGCCACTCTGGCGCTGATGCGCTGTGATGCAGACATGGTTGTGACGACTGGCTTGTCGTCGGCTACGGAACGGTCGGGGGTGGGCGTGTTACGGCTGATCGGTGAAGCAGGCTCGGCGCAAGCGAGCCTAGGAGCAGAAAGAGCGATGCAGCGTCATGACCATGCTGCGACCTGTGATACGACGCCAACAGAGAGGTTGATGTGAGTACAGAGTGGAAGAAGGCGAACGTGATCATTGAGCAAAAGGGTCTCATGTCGGCCAAAGTGTCACTTTGCACGCCGCGCCAACACAGAGACGCGACTCGGCGATTTTCCAGGCTTGATGCGAATTTCCTCCACAAGACCCATGTTGAGAAATGTCTGCAGCTTGCCTCTAACATTTTACTGTGTCTTCGTCTCTTACAAGGTCTTTCATCTTCAGCCTTGTCATCTCATTGCGGGTCCCAACTCATGCTGCGATCATGACCATCGGGCTGACCAAGCAGATCACAGCAGAGACCACCTACATCGTCCATCGTCAAGGATGATTCTTCGACGAAAAGCGAGGCCAGACCCTGCCAGTGGGTCACACAAATCTGAATTTGGTCCACAGCTCCGGCCATAAGCCCTGAAAATATAGTTGGGCCTTGAGAGCGGCGGCAAGGCGGCGTTTGCGAGACGGGCGTGAGTGACGCTGTGAGACTGTGCCATGGCCACCAATCAATCACTCAGCCTTTTGACTTCGGCACCTTTCCGTCTTTCTTGCAGTCCACCTCCTTCTGTCCAACCTCGACCTTCGCATCTTGCATTCGCACCTACGCCTTTTACCATCAACAACCCTGAACCTTGGTCATACCCAACGTCGCGGCAAGCATTCACGTTTCCTTCATCCCCACCACAATCGGCAAGTTCCCACTGCTTTGATTCATCGTCGGATCGCCGCAACAGCAATCAGGCTCAGCTCCGACCATCAGCGCACGCTCATATCTTCCTTCAACCGCAATCTCACACAACCCGCAGATCGCTGCTTCCAACCACTGCACCTCTCTATCTCCCCTCGTCCCCGTCATATCTCCGATCACAATGACGTCTTCGCCTTCGGGTAACACGCTGCTCCTCAAACGACAGCTCACCGAGCTTCGCAAAAGACCCGTCGACGGCTTTAGCGCAGGTCTCAAGGATGAAACCAACCTTTTCGAATGGGAGATCATGATCATCGGTCCCAACGACACACTCTACGAGGGCGGTTTCTTGAAAGCAGAATTGATATTCCCACCAGAATACCCGCTGCTCCCGCCCAAGATGAAGTTTATCACGCCCATGTGGCATCCCAACATTTACGCCGACGGTACCGTCTGCATCTCCATCTTGCACGCTCCTGGCAAGGACGAGTGGGGATACGAAGATGCGAGCGAGCGCTGGCTGCCCGTGCACACCGTAGAATCCATCGTAAGTTCCACGACAGCCTCAGCGCAAAAACGAACCCGCTTACTGACATGGATACCTACCTTCTCTCACGCAGCTCATCTCGGTCATCAGCCTTCTCTCCGCCGACGTACCCAACACCGATTCACCAGCAAACATCGACGCCGCCAAACAGGTCAGGGAAGACATTGCCGCATACAAGAAGAAAGTAAGACGGCTCGTCAGACAGTCTGCGGAGGAAGCCTTCGATTGAGCGCTCCAGCTCAAAACAGCATCTCAGCACTCCTTTGCTTCGCAGATGCTTGCCATTCACCGTACAGATCCGGACTCCTTTCCAATTCATGTATCACCACCAAAATCTACTTCGTCGGTCCACCTTGTTCGTGAACTCGACTTCACGGTCCAATCTGGCTCGTCTGAACAGCACACACTGAGCGCATGTGCATGGAACGACGCTGCGATTCAGACGATCGAGCAAGAACGCCGTATCTACTATTACAAGAGTACAAATGGTAGTGGTACAAGAAGAGAAAGAGCGAGCTACGCCTTATCGCTCGGTCGAAGCGGTCAGACTAGATTTGAAGGGACTGCCAAAGTTCGAGCCGTAGCCTCCCGCAGCGTAGCCACCCGACACTGATCGCGGGATGGCCGAGCCATCGTGGAAGCTTTGCACAGACACGGGCCGACCTTGGTTGTAGTGCACCATGCCGTTGACGTGCGATGAGCTCGAAGAGAACCCATACAGACAGCCGAGATACTTGGAATCGTCGATCGAGCCGTCAAAGTATTTCTGTCGCATCTTGAAGAATGTCGTCGCCGTCAAGAGGCTGTCGCTCCCTGCCTGGTGCTGCTGACCGATGCGGCTTACCTGCAGGTCGTCGGCGACATCCTGCAACCCGCCCTTGAGCGTCTTGCAGCTCCTCATGAGGAACTTGATATCGTAGATGCACGGGAACCACACTCGCAGCAGCGCAAAAAAGTCGGCTTCCTGCGCGGGCAGCGCATTGCACGTCACCACTTTGAGCAAGTAGCCAAAGTCGTACCCGCTGTGGAACGAAACCCACTTGACATCGTCGAACAGCGCCAGCCCTGAAGTGATGAGCAACTCGCCAAAGTGTTCGACGTCGATCCCCATCCTTTCGTGTCGGTCGAAATCGAGTCCGGCTTTTGTGAGCAGGTCCAGCGAGTCTGGCGCACACATGTCGTCGTTGATGCTGAAGCGGAAGTTGAACTGCCATGTGCAGACGTCGGGTGGCAGGTTGCCGTTCTCGTCGCAGAGCGTGATGCCGAGCTGGATGAGTTTGAGCAGATCGACATTGCAGCGCAGCGTCTGATAATGGTAGTCTGATGAGCCTTTAAATGTGCCTATTGGCCTTGCGACGATACCGGGGAACTCGGTGTCCATGGCAACGTATGGGTACTTTTCAATCGTCTCGCGCAACAAGGCCATCTCGACCTCGACATTCTCCGACCAAACTTCTCGTATTCTTCCCGCCATGACGGCAGTATGCTGTTCCGAACCTTTTGATATGCTCGGATGGGACCGTGAGCTGAAAGGCAGCTGTAGTATGCGCTCTCGATCCACCCGTTCAAGGATTGGCGTACAAAGCTTTGCGTGATTTCTGCCCCCTGATTTCCGCAAAGATGATTATTGTGGAACAGATGCCGGTACGATTCTCTGTACGGTGCACGTGGTGAGCGATAGTTGGTAAGAAGGCTTGAGCTGTTGCCGATGGAAAAGGTAGATGCTGGTGGATGCTGTCGGTGCTGATGTGTGGGAATGCAGCAAGCGGCTGCGGTGATCGGATCGCTAATTGGCCCAATTCGTACTGAAGAGTTGCGCTCCGATTCCCGATCTTTCGCCGATTTTGGATTTCGGTGGCAGACCGCGCCTGTGCGTTGTGCTGTTGCCTCGCTGTGCTGCTGAGTTACCCACAGCTGTCTGTAAGTTTAGCGCGTCTCTGCTCCACTTGCGACACGCAAGCGCATGGACTTCAATTCGTGAACGTCTTTGATGCCTTACCATCTTCTTCGCCATCTCAACTCATATAGCCGCTCGAACCAACACGAGCATCGCCTACGCATCGCATCTTCTTTCAGTCGTACACCTGCTCAGCGGCTCGCAATCTCGGTCGGCCACATCGCTTGTTCGAACTCAGACCACGCGGCGAGTTAGAACATCAACAAGCTTCTCTGTCTCCCATACCTACACGTCGGCTGGCTTCCGTAAAGCCACATCATTTCTGCCACGATGGTCCTCGAAGCGACCATGCTGGTGCTCGACAACTCCGAATGGATGCGCAACGGAGACTACACACCGACGCGGTGGGAAGCGCAGGCGGACGCCGTCAGCATGATCTTTGATGCCAAGACCAACTCGAATCCAGAGAGCGAGGTGGGTCTCATGACCATGGCGGGCAAGAGTCCCGAAGTGCTCGTCACACTCACACAGGACATCGGCAAGGTTCTTGCGGCATTACACCGAAGCAAGATCGTCGGTAATGCCGACCTGGCTACGGGTATCAATGTCGCCTCGCTCGCACTCAAGCACCGACAGAACAAGAACCAGAGGCAGAGGGTCGTCGTGTTCGTAGGATCGCCTATAGAGCAGACCGAAGATGATCTGGTTAAGCTCGGAAAGAAGCTGAAAAAGAACAACATTGCTGTGGACATTGTCAGCTTTGGTGAAGATGTCGAGAACGAGGAGAAGCTCTCCAAGTTTATCGAGGCAGTCAACAGCGGTGAAAACAGGTAAGTTGGCTCATCGTTGCGCCATCTTTCGCTATGACGTTCTAGATATTGACCAAGAAGCCTCTCATTCCGACCACTTCTGCAACATCACAGCCACCTCTTGAGCGTCCCGGCAGGCCCTCAGCTTCTGTCCGACATCATTCTCTCTTCTCCAGTGCTACAGGAAGAGGGTGGTGACTCAGGTGCCGGCCCGTCCGGCAGCGGCGGTGGAGGTAACAACTTTGAGTTCGGCGTCGATCCGAGCATGGATCCCGAATTGGCCATGGTGAGTGTTTCAGATCATTTGCGCATGCCGTGCGCTCGTCCTTGTGCTCGTGAGAGTGTCGCACTGATTGCTGACATCATATGCGACACTTTTTTACCCATCCCTTTGCTCCGCAGGCTCTCCGACTCTCGCTCGAGGAAGAACAGGCCCGACAGAGAGCTGCCGAAGGCGCTTCGGGCTCACAGGCTCCGTCGCTCCCCACGGTCTCGGAAGGAGCCGAGGGTGCCACAGCGGCAGCCTCAGCGGGAGCATCCGGAGCTCCGGCTGGCTTGGCCGGCAGCGGCTCCATGGTGCCGAGAGGCGCCGAATCCATCACGGGCGAAGGACACAATGCCGACGACGAGTCCGAAGAGGCCATGTTGCAGAAAGCCATCGCTCTGTCGCAGGCCGGTGAGGGCTCAAAGACAAACGACGAGGACGTGGATATGGCGTCGGCAGAGCCATCGGCAGGAAGACGGGCGGTTGTAGCCGGGCAAGTCGAAGGCGAAGAAGACGAAGAGATGGACGAGGACGAGGCGATCGCGAGGGCCATCCAGATGAGCCTCCAGGAGGGCGACGGCGAAAGCGAAAGCAAGTAGATAGCGCACAAATTCGAGATTCTCCTTGACAGCCGCATCGACAGCTAGCCACTGGCTCGCCCTGCCGCTCAACGCCCTCTTGATCTTCTAGGGCAGACGTCCGACACTGGCGCTGCAGATGTTGAGTCTTGTGTGTGCTGCGCATGATGATGCTCAGATGCCTACACGTTGTCCAAGGGTCGGTCGATCCGGACTGTTGCTTCGAAGGCGTCCAACGACTCACGGGCGCTGGTTCGGTGTCGGCTGGTTGCTCTGCGCCTCTTGCCGACTCCGACACCGTAGATTGACGCTCGTGGCAGTCGAGCACTCGACGAGTCGAGAACGCGCGAAAGCCAGTGATGAGACTGAAATACACGAACGCACACGCCTTGCGGCTGCGCACGAGATAGCTCAAGAAGGAGTATGCAGCCCATGCCGCTTGTGGCTGACGCGAAGCGGCTGTAGACATGCTACGAGGTCAACGGGTGATCCGTTCGGTCCCCGACTTTCGCGTTGTACACTTGGCAACAATGTTCTTCTTGGCCCGATCCTACAGTACCGGACGCCAACGGGCCTCTCCGTCATGGAAGAACGAAGAAAAGCGTAGCCAGTGTCCTTCAGTCTGCAGCGTGCACGGGCGTGAGAAAATGGTAGAAGGTTGCCTGTACTGCAATGTGGGCTCATGCGCTTTTCGGTCTCGTTCCGACGACGATTGCTGAGAAAGCTTGTGTCCGACACCAATAAGCTCCGTGGGAAAGTTAGTCTCTTGCTTGTGGCCATGGCGATGCGGAAAGTTCTCTCTGACTCTTGCTTTGCTGTGGTATCGGCCTAGCCGTACGTCTCAAGGGCAGCGTCTCGTTTCCGACGCTGCTGATGCCTATGCTCCGCTCCTGCCCCGAGCGTCTAGATCTTCTGTTCCTCCCTGTTCTTCTCCTTCCGTCCGTCACATCACAAATCTTAACTTAGGTCTCCACAGCAACATGCACGCTCAAGCGGCTAGCAAAGCTTGATGGCGACGTTGGAGAGTATGCGCCTCATGCAGAGAGCCAAACGGTGGGTCGAGCCTCGAAAGGCGTCTCTTTTGCTGTGCAATTGGCGACTCTTGTTCATCAGTGAGACTTCGCAGCAGAGTCCCACCCAGTCGAGCTAAGTTTCATTTAAAGGAAGCGTCCTTCGAAGAGCCCTCCATTCTGCATCCTTTCTCTTCTCCTCTCCCTCTTTTTCCACAAGCTTGTCTTCAGGGATCACGGATGGAGTTTCAGCCTCTTAGCTTCATATCGTAGCTCAGCCGCACAGACTCGTCCTGCTGGCCTTCGCCCTCCCAGACGCTTCATTTCGAAAACGAAGCCAGATTGCTCAGCCCGGCTTGCTTCCTCAATCTTTTGCCCTTCCGTCCGGTGGGGGCCCCACCAGGCTTTCTGCTTGCACGATCACATTTCAGGCGACCACCTTTCCGACGTTCCACCATGACCTCAAAGAGCCAGGGCACGCGACACTCTCTTCCTCCTAAAGTAAGTCGATCACTCATAATGCAATGGACCTGCTAGAGTTCTAATCGGTTGTTGACGAGCATGTTTCCAACCCTCTTCTGACGAGCTGTTCCTCAGCCAATGTTCGCGGCTCCATCGATGACGGCTGATGACGCGAATCGAGATCACACCTCTCTCACCGAGAACTGCGTACTCAATACACGTGACCGTCAGATGGAGTGGACTTACGCACAACCCGGTTATCCTCAGTGGAATGGCCAAGTCTGGTCCACCACACCTCCATTCCCTACACCAGCGCTCACCGACAGGTCTCTGTCATCGTCATCACTGTACGGAGAGCGATCGCCCAGCCTCGGCTCATCGGGGGCGGGGGGCTTTTCCCGCAGGACTTTTGACGTACCGTGCATGACCAGCATTTCTTCGCCTGGAAAGAATCTCGATGACGCCCGCACAATGCCGTCCATCAGCCACGGAGACCGTGCTGACGTAGCACAATCGCTTCAGAACGCCATACCCTGTCCGTCCAGCCAGCACGACTGCTCTGTGGCCTCGCTTTCGTCTACCTTCAACGGGCTCTCCATGTACGATCAACAAGGAGCAGACTCGGCTCGACCTGCGGACATTGAGTCGCTTCGCATGGCGACGTCTTTCATAGACGCTAGACAGCCAACACCTCTGCTCATTCCGATGCAGCCTACCGGGGCAGGAGTTCCGCTCACCTCTGTGGTGGAGACGCTGTCCTCCAAAGGATCGAAAGCAGCTGCCGAGGACCCGGAGACCGTCGCTGCTGCTTTCAAGCTGAGTCAGTGGGGGATTGGGTGAGTCACGACATTGCTGCGCAGAACATCGATCAGCGTCGTTGAAATTAATCTCACTGACATCCGGCGCCTTGCTTTTCGTTGTTCCCCTCCCGTTCCGGAATGCTATAGTATCGGTCCAGGCATCAACCCTAAAGTCGCATCCAGTCGCAATGGCAGCCACTGCCGGGGCAGGAGCACTGCCAGCGAGCCCCCGATCGTAAACACGGGCAATTCCGGTCCCATGTGTGTCCAGCCGGGTGACTGGATATGCACCAGCTGTGGCTTTGTTGTAAGTTCCAGACTCAAACTCGGCTACAATCTCTCTTCTTGCATGCTGATTCTGATGTGTTCCTCTTCATTGCTGTTTCGTCGGAATCATATCAGAACTGGAGGCGACGCGATGTTTGCATGCGTTGCTTCCCTTACGCCGATGGCAATGAAATCGGTCGTGGCATTCAAGGCGGAGAGCTGCTGGCGAAGAGGCTGGCTGCTGGCTTGGACACAGACACCGAAGAGTACAGGAGGTCTGTACAAGCGCTCTGTCCGGACAAAACGAAGCACAGCCTCGAGACAGGCACGCAGCGACCCATCGTTCACGAGCTGCCTCGAAACCCTCTGCGAGCATATGGCAACGAGAACTCTTTCAATGAAGGTCACACAGTTGTCGCTCCAACCCACGATCACGACGTGCAGCCTTCCAACATGCTTGGAATTCATCCTGGCCCGATCCTGCAGCAGCAATGGCGACAGTCTTCGGAACGTGCCATGGCTACGCTACCTGACCAGCTTCCAGGATACGGCGGCTACCAGAAGCCCGAAGTGTACCAACATCCTAATCACTATGGCCCGACAACGTCGCAGGCGCCACAGCAGACGCAATTCTGTGGCGATCCCAGTCAGGTCTTGAGCCCTTACAAAGCATACTCTCCACAGATGGACTGGCCGCATCGGCCCTTGCCTTCCGACGGCAGCGGTGTCGCACGTCCTTTTCTGCCGCGTGCTGACGTGTCGATCGAAGAGAGCTTCTTCCCATACATGGCTCAGACGAGCCCACCCGAAGTGTCACAGCAGGAAGATCTCCGTCAAGACACGACTTTGAAAGGCGTACGCAGCCCTTGCCGCTCTCTTGCGACTGTGTGGTCGCACATCGACCACACTCCTCAATCGTCCCTTGAGCTGCCAAGGGACATCTGGGCCCCGGCGCCTAAACGACCGATGCAGATTCGTGTCGATCCTGAAGACGTCTCACGCGAGAAACGCACAAAGCCACAGCCTATCGGCACTCGAGCTGCCGGCAGCTGCGTCAGTGGCAATGGTGCTAGCAACCAGGCTTCTGGCAGCTCTTCAATGACTGGTGGAAAGACTCAAGAACGTACTTCGGAACCCGCTGAAAGAAAGGAAGATGACGGCAGCGACAAGAACAACAACAGCAACAACAACAACATTAACGTCAAGTAAATACAATGCCGTCGTCGTCGCATATTGGATCTCGGACTCTATCACCACTTCTCCCTCGGTTCGCCTCTCTGCTTCTACTTATTCCGGGCTCGAATTTCGGCACTGCTTCTGCCCCTGATGCAGCTGCGATTGAAGCCGAGCATGAAATCTGACCCGGTACATATTTGTTTCGCAACGACTCGATTGGTTCGCAATGGCAAGCAATGGTGAGCAGGCTTGTGGTGCTCGAAGATGGGCGCGCTTTTGCTCTTGTGATTGTACAGATCTGTGTCAGCTTACGAGCAGAAGGTGAAGTTGAACGAGCTCGACACACGGAATTGAGGTGTTGCGCAAGTTTTCGGTTCTAAGAATGTGCCCGACGAGCGTCAGAGACTATATTGAGATACGGTGATGATACAAATACACGTAAGGGCTCTAGTTGACCACGAGCTCGACCTCGCCTCCCCTCTCTCTCGCGCTCTCGAAGGCCATCGCTACGTCGTCGTCGTCGCTCACGAGCACGGCGTCTCCATCCTCGTCGATGTACCTGATGCGCAGTACGTGCTCTACGGATTTTCCGGAGCAGAGACGGATCTTCTTGGTGACTTTCTCGAGCAGCGTGGAGAAGGAGGTACTGGAGAGGACTACGACGACGTACTTGTCCGAGTCGAAGGCGATGTTGAGTTTGATGGCGGAGGAGGTGGTGGGAGTGGTGGGGGTGGTGGGTTGG